>NC_088715.1:53673958-53881458 GCF_963576615.1 Watersipora subatra | reverse complement strand
TCAAGCCTACGCGTCAATGAGTCAATGACAAACCTTGTTTCATGAAAAGACAGTAACAATAAAGAGCAGACAGTAAAAATAGAACAAATCACACAAAAAGTTGAAAATGCAATCTTAGGGTACTAATAACTCTCGAAAATTCTGACAAATAACTCGAAAAATGCGACATGTTTTTAATTGGTCAGATTACATTCAATGGTTATTGTGCTCTTTCAACCTCTACTAGGGCAAACCTACTGGGTGAAAAATGATGCCAAAATGGTGCTATAAAATTAATTATTCACTTTGAAAAAAGTAAAAAGGTACATTTTTTCCAAAATCTCCTTTTTTTAAATTTTACCAAATTGCTCTGGTTGCCAGAATTGGACAATATTTTAAGAAGGTCGCATGATTTACATTCATTTTACTAAGATGACTTTTATACAATTTACAAGTCAAAAACTAGTTAGTTAACATTTTTCTATTGTAGGCAGCAGTAGAAGCAACCGAGACCGCCCTGCTGAATGCCATACTTGACATCCTGTAGCGAAGATAGAACTATGACCTATTAAAGACATAGCAGGCTGCTAGACACTACACAAAGACCTACCATTATTATAGCATATGATAATTAGTAAAGATTTTCTGCAGTTATAAATGCTGATATTGCTAAGGCCGAGTGTACAGCTATAAGTGGTTATGCTAGCCTGCTGGATCTCATGTTACCACTCAACTCCTGCATTGACGCCAGATATTTAAGTACTTCCTGAAACTGTGTTCAATTGTTATTGATTCAGAGCTATGGTCATATAATGTTTCACAATTAAAAGCGTCCACTAGACAGAATTGAAATCATGGCATGTTTAAATCTAAATAAAGGTTCTCTTAAATGAATTTGTTCTAATACTTTTCAAACCGCTATCTCTCAACAGAAACTTACTAGCGCTCTGCAGAAGTATCGACAAATAGAGGGTAAACAATATTTCTCTCATAATCCAATTTCCAATACGTTAAAGTACTTGGGACTAATAACGCTGCAGAACAAGATTCTTTCAAATGGTCAAATCTGTAACTTTTATCACTTCCATGTTTGAAAAATTGTTTGCTGGAGTAACTTGTTAAAAAGTGAAACCACGCTATGCAATTATAAATGCTGCTTTATAGGCTATTCATAAATATTTTCATAGGTAAAACTATAAAATACCCTAGTAAAAAAATAAAGTGCTTTGGCAACTCAACATACTCAACATAATTAGCATTAAAAAAGAAATTCTGTTAGATCTACCTTAAACCATTATGAAAACTGATAGCATTACTGATAGCATCTCTGAACATAAAGTATTTTGCTACCTTCGAAATATTGGCAATTCTTTCTTTTTCACATATTTGATTCCATGCATGGTTGTCTCTTGAGTGAAATCATGCCAGCTCCTTGTGTGCCAATTACTTGCCATCACTAGCCAGCAGTGCTTGCTACCTGCTGACAGATTAAAACTGACAGATAAGTTGCAGCAAATAGGTTAGGGGTGCTAATAAAAATACAACCATAGTGAAAGTTACAGTTTTTTTATCTGGGCATGGAGTAAGTTTAACAGTTTTTGTTCTGACCGTATTGATATAAGAGATTTAAATACTGTGATTTTATTTTAAAGTTGAACCTGCTCAAGATATTGGTAGATTTTATTAGAAATTATTTGGTATTTCCCTATCGTTTACAATTGTTTTTGATGTTTTAGGTAATCTGATCACTAAGATGTTTCAAAATGTTCCAAGATTATATCATGATTTTATGTTAATGGATTTTTCAATCAGTTTTTTGTCAAAGCAAGTAAGCTTTTTAGTGACATATGCATATATATATATATATATATATATATATATATATATATATATATATATATATATATATATATATATATATATATATATATATATATAAATATATATATAAATATATATATATATTTATATATATATATATATATTTATATATATATATATTTATATATATATATGTGTGTGTGTGTACATGTATATATATATGTGTGTATATATACATGTATATATATACATCTTATATAATTTATATTAATACCAAGTAAACTGCATAAAATGGACATTTTATATATATATATATTTATATATACATATATGTCACAAAAAATGTCATATATGTGTCACTATATTTATGGCACTAAAAAATATATATGTAATATATATATACATTATACATTATACATATATATATGCATATATATATCTATATATATATATTATACATATATAGATATATATGCATATATATCTATATATATATTATACATTACGCATATATATATATATTTATATATATATATATAAATATACATATAAATATATAAATAAATATATATATAAGTATATATACAGTAGATGCAGTATGAACAGTCTCTTGCATGAAAGTGCTCAATATTAAAATAGAGCGATGTAAAATTGAGTAAAAATGAAAGTTAAAGTTAAGTTTAAAACAACTTTATTACTAATAGTTTCATATTGCCATGCAATAATCATCTGATGATTATTGCATGGCAATATGAAACTATTAGTAATAAAGTTGTTTTAAACTTAACTTTAACTTTCATTTTTACTCAATTTTATATAAGTATATATATATGCGTAATGTATAATATATATATAGATATATATGCATATATATCTATATATGTATAATATATATATATAGATATATATATATGCATATATATATGTATAATGTATATATATATTATATATATATATATAGTTTTTTAGTGCCATACATATAGTGACACATATATGACATTTTTTGTGACATATATGTATATATACATACAGATATATATATATGTATATATACACGCATATAAAATGTCCATTCTATGCAGTTTACTTGGTATTAATATAAATTATATAAGATGTATATATATACATGTATATATACACACATATATATATATACATGTACACACACACACATATATATGTATATATATACATGTATATATACCTATATATATATACAGTATATATATATATATATATATATATATATATGTATATATATATATGTATATATATACATTGTATATATATATATATATATATATATATATATATATATATATATATATATATATATATATATATATATATATATATATATATATATATGTATATATTAATACCAAGTAAGCTGCTTAGAATGGATTGATAGCTCATTGATACAACCTATGCATGATATTAAAACATTCATACAGTTTTGAGAGAAGGTTTGGTAAGTCATGGTATGGCTGTGAACTGATGAAAGCAGTGTAAATACTTACATTAACAATCTACACTGGTGCTACAGGCTATCTGATTGAAAGTAAAAAAAAATTAAGACAACTGCAAGATTAAAGCTGGTCTAAACTCCAACTTTCCGCTGGTTTTTGTCTATTTAATAAAATAACTTACAATATATGTTAGCAGATCGCAGTAGCAATGTCAACCAAACATGCAGCACGTTAAAACGCTTTTTCTAGAGTAATATAGATTCTCACTAACATATAATTTAATACCACTTCACAAATAGATTGCAACACTTATCTTTATTGGTTAATGCAAAGTACTTAGTAATATTGCTAGAAAATCTTATTAATGTCCCATTAAATACACAATATACAGGAAGTACTAATTAGAGTGGTAAACAATTAGTTTGTGAAGCCTATATATATTATAGGCAATTATAGGCATATATTTTGGCATCATCAGAACATATACTAAAAACTTTGAACCATGTAGTTGTCATGGCTTAGTGGTTAGTGCTTTGGTCTATGCTCAGTAGGTCAGTGGTTCGAATCCTGAAAGGAACAATGGGACTAATTTTTCCCATTTAGGTATTAGAAAAAAAACTCCTATTCCTAAATGGAAAAACCGTGTGAGAATTGCAATAGCACGTTACTTCAACTACTCTGTTCTAAGGGGCTCTTTTTTTAACCAAATATTTCATTGAATAGCTGCTTCAGTAAAAGGAGACCGGGTTCAAATTTCAAACTAGGCTGACAGAGTCCGTTTGCTATAATGTCGCACACACAAGATGCAAGCAAGAAAAACTGTAACACCAACAAAGGGTGACATTTACTTTTATATAAAAGTGCAACACTAAACTATTTTGACATCAGCCAAATACAAAATACAAAAAGAAACAGAACAACATTATAAAACTAATTTTTGTTCTAGGCACACAAAGACAGAAGCAACAGGCAAACCTAGAGTGATGCCCTTGTATAAGCAGGCTCCATCATTAAAGTTGACATGTTATGCTAACAAAGGTCTTTCTGTCATCAATTTATATATTGTACACCAATGTCAGACTTTCAAATATAAAATATTATTGTTCTGCGCTCCAAAGGTACTCGTATGTAAATGAAAATAAAATTGGCTAGAATTAATGTATGTTGCAACGACTGGAGTCTAGATTTAACATGGGAGTGGAAAGCTGCTGGTATGTTAAGGCAATGGTTTGTTAGGGAAGATTTGATTATCCATCGATATATACTCACAGAAGTTATTGATCTGGTATTGATATGGTGGCCAATACGGCTATTCTTTTTGTGGACGTAATTGCAGTTACAAGATTCTCCTCAGAAATCATCCATCAGGTCAAAGTAGGAACAGTTAAGTTTGCTTTTGCAGCTATAAAACTGCTCAATTCGCAGCTTGTAGAAGCTTTGGTTTAACAAAGTTGTTGGTTCGCTTATCTGTGAGTGTAGAAATTGTGGTTTGCAATCTCCAGTTTGTTATTTTGAGTTAATGTGTTTTTACAGCAAAGCATCAAAAACACAACCTTTCTGTTAGCCTGCATTAGTATTGTCAAGAAAAAAACAATGTTTTGGTATACTATGCAGATATGATCTTTGTTGAAGTTGTCAACTCTCTGAATGCTTAGGAACATGTATGAACCTGTAGGTCGTTGACCGCTAGTATTTTTACCAAGCTACAGCAACATAGTTTATAGATGAACTTTGTCATGTCTTTAAACTTTGAACATTGGCTCTTTCGTTAATAATATCTGTTATTGAGTTCAAATTGCAGCTTTACTTGTCTGTATTTTGTTGGTTTCTTTCTCAAAGTGCAACTATAGATTTCATAATTACTCATTCATTTGAATTTGACTGTTTTAATTGCGGACAAGTTTTGCTTATTTTAATCTTAAAATATACTGGCAGTCAGATCACCTCAAACACAAAAAAATTCTCGAATGATAGTAGAAAAGTATAATATTTAATAAAATCATCAATTAAATTAGTTAATTAAAAATAATATTTTTTTAATAATCTACTAAAATTTTGTGTAAGTTCATCTATAAGCATGTGTAGATGTGTCTTTCTCTGCTTTTGTTTCTGACTCCTTTTTTCTGGCTACTTAACGTCAAATTTCTGTCACTATTGTGTTATGTGCTTATAGAATGAAAAAACTTTAAAAATGAGCATGAGCATATTTATTGACAACAAACAGCCAGCTGAAAGAACCAATAACAATGGAAGCATAGTCAACCAATCACAAAATTTGCATCATCAATGGGTGACTCATAAACCAGTCGATTGTAGTAAGCAAATGTAATACACATCAGATGGCAAGAGAGACTTAAAGTTGCTCATAGTGGGAGTATATAATCAAAAGAATGTAATACTGAAAGTAGGTACACTCTCTTACAGCACTGTATGTACAAGTACTTCTAAATTTCAGAGATGAGACTTTATGTGAACATAAAATTTATTAGTAAAATATATTATCTGGAATATGACCAAGTTTTGAGTGATGTCAGCCTACAAAAGTAGCAGGAAGGCATTCACTTTTGAAAACTCACAGATCCAGTGTTACAAAATCTGAAACATGTTTTATAGAAAGTACCCAGCAAAAAGTAATGTTATCTACACTTAATAATGCATTGCTTTACATAATTATGCAGAAACTAATCTTGTATAATGCACTTTGAATAGCATTAGAAGCAACTAAATCTTTTAACAACATTAAAATTAAGGGAAAAATTTGGGTTTTTAATAAAAGTTGGAGATGGTTTTCATTTATTTATAATAAGTTTCAAATGTATTACCTTGCAGGATAATATTATTCGATGAAATTGAAAATTCACAAGTTTACTGGCAGGCAATTCGACGAAGGGTTAAAATCTGCGAATAATTACAGTTGTTAACGTTGTTTAAAAAAAAGAATAACTACTAAATAAAATTAAAAACTAGTTGTCAGACATAATCAGAAAACATAGCTGAGTTCCAAACTTTTTTGTAACCATTGTCGAGGGTTAGAGCTGCACCCATTGACAAAGCATCACAATTCTTTACAAAATTATTCAGTATTGTCACAATTTTTTCAGATTTCATTATGGCCTTGTCATCTCAAAAGTCTCTTTTGCAGTTTTACATTAAAAATCACGTCGACAAACTTCTAATATTGAAGTTGATGACATTGACAATGAGTTACTTTCATAAAAAATTAGTTTATTTGCATGTGCGCTCTTCCGCAAATAAAATAGTCTGTGAAAATCCAAAAAAAGACAACTTTTGCCAGATATAAATTTGTGAATAATATTGTCCTGTAGGGTATCAATGATCCTCAAAACATAATTTTATTTGGTAATAGCTAAGGCAATCATGCTGTCATCAAATATTTCTGTTTACAACGCGTTCTTGCAAAACGAATTGCTACCATTTTTATTCAGCTACCTTTGTGACCAACAAAATCCAAACTGCAGCTTTTTTAGTATTTGAGCTTATCTTCTGAAAAATTCTTAACCGGAGTGACTTTTACAAATAAAGGATTATTCCTCTTTCCTTGTCGGTTGCAGATGCACCAAGACAAAAGTTTTATGCCAAATTCGATGAACTCAAAGATAGTCAGGATGCTGGCTCCAATACACAAACCAAGAGTTCCTCCAACATTTGCTGAAAAAATATACAATACTTACATGTAAACTTTAGAAACTCACATATACTATTTATTTTATAAATAGAGCGATTACTCACAGTTATCCCTTGTGCATAACAATGATCAACGAAAACGTAGAAATGATTAAATTTAGCTAAAAATATTTTAGTTTTTACATCATAGCTTAAAATATTTATAACAGTTTCAAATTACAATTGTAACCATTTTTTAATTATCTCCCCTTCAAAAATATTCGATTTGCATTAACTGCTTAAGATTACTTGTTACAGGCAGTTTATGTACTTTTCTTAGAAATATGCTATTTTTATGATTTATACATGTGTATGTTTTATTGACAAATAGGCCTATCAACATTTTTTGATCATATGCAAAATAATATAATTTCAGACGATGTATTTGTTAGTTTTGATGCCATATTAGGTGAAGGCATGCTTTGGATTTGTGCTACCTTTACTCTTGCGGAGTTTATTTTGGCAAGTAGCAATAAATTCAGAATAAACCAATCAGTTCAGCGCTCTGTGAAGTTTATTTGAATGAAATCTATTTGGGAAAACAGTTCTAAGGGGTAGATAATACTAGCAAAAAGTCACAGACCATACAGAAAGAACCTTAAAATATTGAATTCAGGTAGGCCTTGTTTAACAAGTTACTCGGTTAACTTGTTAACACAGAGCAAGACCAACAATGACCTTTAAGAGCGTAACTGCTAACTAATCTGTCAATTTATTTTGTTTTTAAGTTTGTACCTAAAAGAATTGCTAACCAATTCTGTTACAGATTGAAAAGTCTGTCTACCAATCCTGCAAAGAGTATCAAGTTTACTTATCAATTGCTTCAAAATTTGGGACTCTACCTATCAATCAAAAACTCTTTCTACCAATCAGGTTAAAAATAGAGAACTCTAACTACCAATCATTTCAAAGACTAAAAACTCTGCCTACCAACCAGTTTAAAGATTAAAAACTCTGCTTACCAATCATGCTAAAGATTAAAAACTCTGCCTACCAATCATGTTAAAGATTGAGAACTCTACCTACCAATCATGTCAAAGATGGAGTAAGCAAGGTCTTCCTCTAATCGGTGGTAAGACATTTTGCCATAGAATACATTAATCAATAAGTAGTTGTCTCTCAACCATTCAGTGACACCTGTAAACAGTTGTCATTGCGTAAGCCATGAATTAGTATGACTATTAAGCATAAACACATCGCAAAATTGTATGACCATTTAGGTTAGGCAGTAAAGCATTCCCCATAAAATTTAACAAGTTTTATATGATATATGTGTAACACAAGTAGCCAACCGTGGTGCAGCCATAAGCCATCATGGTGATTTTGATTATAAAATTTAATAATATTCCTGAAACACATGTTTCACTAGTAGTTACTTGGAAGGTCTCAAACATGTTTAGGCACCATAAAAATGTCTTGTAAAGATTTAAATCAGTATCAATGTATAAAGATAAAACAAAACAATATTATTACAATGTAAAACAGTAGTGTAAAACCTCTGGCTAGAGAAATCCTCTTAAATAGTTCTGGTAACTACAATATGTTTGATATGGGAAAAATTGGTTTTATTTCAATAAATTCATTTTGGTTTGCTCACAAAGTTGATTGGTGCCATCAAATGTAACATAAAGGTTTCCTATTTTGCAACGGGTTGCTTCTCTGTTAATAACACTAATGGTAAACACCAAATTGACACCCATAGGATGATCTTATGTGTCAAGCAAATATATACAAAACATATGCAAAAATATAAATATATTTTACATGTATAATACATACTAGCTGTGCGAGTATATAATACATACCCGGTGTTGCTCGGGTAATAAAAAAGTTTTGGTAAGAAAGCTGATTTGTATTTAACATATAACAATTCTATTTTATTTTTCTAATTTTCTAAGGGCCATTCTAATTTTCAAACCGAATATCACGAGAAAAGAGTTTTCTGTGGTTGAAATAATTTAACAGAAAATAAAGACAACTGTAAAGGTTTTCAAAATTTATCAAACTGCAACTTTGAAACTTGATATCATGAGGAAAAGGTTTTGTTCAGGTCAAATAAATTACAAAAAACAAAACAACTATAAAAGGGTTTAGATATAAATGTGAAATAATTAGCAAGTATTAGCTAAATTAAGTTGGTTTTACTACAATTACATTAAATGATGATTCAGTAATGATACAATTATTATGACCTTAAGAAAGAAAATAAAATTTCTGAATATAATGAATTAATAATAAAAATTTTTGTATAACATTCATATAAAAATTTAGTTATCGGCCTAAGTCCAGACATTTTATCGAAAAATGCCGATATTGCTTCATGATATGTAAACAATATTTTTTCAATTTCAAGCCCTGTCTAAAACAGTTTTGTTACAAATTTTATTTATCCAATATGTTAAAACCACTGCCATGCAATAAATTCAATGTATCTATACTTTGTGTATTGATAAAGTGATGTGAAGCTACAATCACTACGAAGCTAAAACGATCCTCCACAACGTTCCTTACTCTTACAAAACTATTACTTTCAACACTATCAGAGTGAGTGCTGCAATTTTACTTATTTGTGTAATCACGAAAATCTGAATCTGAATTGCCTATGATGCCATCAACATAAGCAATTACATAAAACATAAAACTTACATTAAATTTACAAAAAAATGTTCGTTTTTTTGTAATTAAATTTCATGCATAGAAGTGTATGTGTGTTTCAAAAAGGTTACTGTTCCACCAGAAGATATCTATCAAAACTTTGAATTCGATGACACTATTATCTGTCGATACTGGTAAAACTGTAAAAATGAGATATCGTACTTTTTCTGACCGAAAGATGAGAGAATCTCGAGGCTCTTCTCACAAATACAGTGTACTTGTCTGTACCGGAAGAATTTAGTAATTGAACCTTACAAAAAATCTTTCTTAGCAGGGGCGTCGTGACGGGTGGCCACAGCTGTAAAATAATAAAGGTGCGCTAAAGCTTTATCTATTGTCGGAATGACCCACAGATATATCCACACACATACTTTGAAAAATATAATTATATATAGATTATATGCAAAATATACTATATATAATATTTGATATATATAATATATATGTATATATATATATCTATACATAATATATATGAATAAACTACATACATATAATTATATACATATTTATATTTTATATAATATATTAATATATGTAATGTATAAGCATATATGTGCTGAGATAATATATATAATATTTTTACATATATTGTACCAGTAAAATATTTATTAAATACGTTATATTAATACTACAACCGTATAAGTTTTGTAAAACCTCTATTTGAACGCCACGGTACTCTATTTTTCTACTTTTCCCCTAAAATGGTGCTTTATTAGAGGTGAAATTTAAACAGAGCATGGCATTCAAGACATTGAAATACCTTGTCAGAGTTTTGGAAACATAAATTTAGCCTTTTTATGGGCAAAGCAAAGGTCACTATTATTTTGCACTGGCATTTGAGCAGAGTGGCATCAACCCTTTTGGATGCCAGAAATCTGCAATAACTTACTTTAACCTTGTCGTAGATCTCAAAATAAATATGCATTGGGAAGCTGAGTAATAATTTTACCAGTTGATCTTTACTGCTTAGAATCAACCTGTGAAAATATTTTAGTCTGCAATGCAGTTTGCTAAAGCTTTCAATTTTTCATTCCAAATTTGAAGGCACATTTTTAATTTTTAACGGTATTCAAAAATGTTGCATAAAGGCTCATCACACTCATTGATATGTTAGCAACCAAAGCTGGTCTTTTGTGTGCATTGCATAGGAAAGCATGAGCATCAATCCATCGAGTGTAGATAACTGGAATGATGTTATCAAAAATATGCTATAGATCAGCAAAGTTCTGATACATATAATAATAATCTATCAAAGATTACAAATATATTCTCAAAAACAAGTGAAATCAAACATTTTTGTTCGTGGAACAAAAGTTGGAATTTTTGAAACAAAAATGTTTGCATTGTCTTCTCGGCCAGTTGAATTTTGATTGTTGCTTACGTTTATACCCATTTTGTTTTCTTCTAGCTGTTCAATACTTTCCACAGTGGTATTGAACAGCTAACTGGTTTCAAACTGCAACCCTTTTTCTGCACTAATAATTTAGTCAATATTGGTGTCTGAAATTTTTTTTAGCCGAGCAAAGCTTTTACTTATTGCCATGTAAAAAAAACTTGTTTGCGCAAAAAAGAAAAACCAAGTGTTATCTTGCACAAGTGTGCCAGCAAAATTTTTAGCCTCAAAATACCAGTACAGATTCCATTGTAATTGCTGAACGGCTTTTTATATACGTTGAGTTATAAAGACTGCATTAAGCTAGAAAATGCTATTAGCGTTATAAAGATTAAATAGTTCTCTAGCTTTGCTTTCTAATTTTTAACAAAAAACCACAAAGCTTTGGAGCTAACAAATGAATTTCTAATACAAACAAAAACAACAAAAAAAGAAACAATTGTTATTGATATCAGTATTAGCACTATTTTGTAAAAGAATTTCTACTGACAACTTACGAGTTTCTAAAAATCAAAGAATGTTGAAGAGGCGCTCAAATAGATTTGGTGTTCAATTAAAAGGTGGCACTCTATTTTTCAACCCTTGTATAGTGACAGTCAAATAGAGGAAACATTCAAATAAAGATGTCGGTCAAATAGAAGTTTTACGACAGCTAAATTAAATAAAAAGTGCATGGATGATGAAAACAATGAATCAATGCATCAATGAAAACAAATAAAAAATAACTTTTTTACAAATAACCCAAAAGTAGTGTCTAGCTAATGATGAGTTGAGCATACTTTCATTCAACTGCATTTCTTCAATGTAGTTGGCACTCGGAAATTTGTAAGTTGACACTTTAGGAACAAACTCATTGTCATGACACGTGTCAGGGCACCTACAAGCCTTCAGACCCTCCTCATCGCTTGCAAAATTCTCTGTAATCAAAAAATCAGTAAGAATAACCATAGGATTAGGAGGCCAGTTGTATATAGTCTCACAGAATCAGCTGTTTAGATATAACACCTAATCAGATGTATTGCAGACAAATTTTTTTCTTACAAATAATTACTCATTGATTAATTATCTATGCCTTCTTTCTGATTGATCATCTAGATTTAATGTTTTAAATAAATTAAGAACTATTTTCAGCTTGTTGTTGTTCATTCTATTTTGAACAAAATAAATTTTGTCCAAAATTATGCAAACACTTTGAAAAAAAGCAAATTTAATGGTGCAATTTAATCAGCAATATCTGTTGATAAGAAACAATGAAATAAAAAACATAGTATTTCTGCTTCAAATTTTGTAGCTCACACAAATAGGCTTCATGTTTTCTTGTCAGGTCCCCAAAATAGATTTGGTTTCTAAACTTAATCTGATGTCTGAGAATGAGACTTTTAATCACAAATCTGATTAAAAACTCAAAAACATGTGTTTACATGTGTCAAGGACAATTGCCCTGAAAGAACGAGTTCATGGATCTTTGTTGTTAAAGCAGTGTTGCAGCTTGTGTGTAAAATCTACATATATCTGATTATTGAGACCACAAAGTATATGATTTGAATTGAAAGAATTCTTAGACAACAGTGTGCCTAATACTTTAATGCTATGCTTTCTAAAAAAAACACACACACTCGAGTGTTGTTTGATTATTCAGGCTAATGATAAAATTATTTGGCTTCTTAAATACTATTTCTAACTTTGTGGATACCTTTTCATACGTTTGAAAATATTAATATATATGTATATGTTTATATACCTATATATTAACATTGTCAAATGCATAAAAAAGTCTAAATCTAATGTTTGAAAGTAAAAAACTGCAGTATATATTGGATTATCTGACTTCTTCCATGTTTTTTACATAACTTTTTTTGGCCCAAAACTCGGGGAGACTTTTTATAGCGCTATAAATAAAATTAGGAAGCCAAATAATCTCATATATATTCTATAATATATATATATATTATATAATATATATATATATATATATATATATATATATATGTATACATTTTATTTTATTTTTTTATGTATACATATCTATAAAAATGAGTAATTTTAAATATATGCATGTACATGGTACAAAACTTGTTGAGACTTTCTTATACATTTGAAATGTTCCATATATATATATATATATATATATATATATATATATATATATGTAAACATGTAAACATAAAATGTAAACATACATTTAGAATTTCTATTAACATACATACTATTTATTATATATATTGTATTACATACTATATAACATATACTTAATACATAATATATGATTATATATTATATATAATATATATCATACATATTTTTAAAATATATATCTATATTATACATACATATACTTATATTTATGTATAAACATACATGTATATGTATTATAATATAAATATATATAATATAAATATAATATAAATATTATACATATAATTTTTTATGTATAAACATACATATATGTGTATGCATGTTTACACACTCATGCTGCAGACATGTATATGCGTATCTATACCTTATAAATTAGCTCAAGATAGGAAACTTCAGTACTTACTGAGTGCAGGGTTGGAACAGTAGAGCATGTCTTTGATCAAACATATCTCTGAATTATTGTAAGCTAAAACAAAAAGTGGCTGTGATTTGTTGAAGAACTACTATCAAAGAACAAGGAATGTAATGCACAGACAGTATACTACTGCTGTTGCTTGGTATCAATATCAAACAATTTGTGTTTGTGTGCAACATATATGCGCTAGGGAGATGGCAGCATATGTAAAAAAATACACTCACTATATGTTAGACACAATGCTGTATCAAGTATTTACATGTAAAATTCGTATATCCTTGCATTTCTCTTATCAAATACTAACAAAAAGCTTTTATAAATTAGCTGAAATAAACTTCATTTTAAACCAAAATACTGAAAAACTTTTCGAACTTTACCTAAAAGAATGAAAATATTAGTCATAAATTTTGTTCGGTCCATTTTATTTATTTATCTATCTACCAATAAAACAGTTTTTCAAACTATACCACTACCAAAACTTTTGAAACGTCGCTATAGCTAATGTAGACAATGTGACTTTAATTTTTAGCATTAACTTCAATGCTACTTGGCATGCTCAATAGTTTCCAAATAAGATTGCATTTTCAGAAAATAATCTTTTTGTTAAAACAACAGAAAGTGTTGAAAACTGCTGGCAACTGGTGACCAATGCCTCTAAATGCATTCTTAATAAAACAACGCGATAACTTACCTAAATAATCTCTATTAGAAGTAATAACAAACACACTTAAAAAAAACTCTAATAATTTTTCTATGACATTGTATTGAAATCAATATTCTGCACAAATACCGTTTAAATTTATAAGTGATGTACTGACAGTTAAAAACAGATAAAAGTTTGAACGTCTTACCGGGCTGAAGAAAATCTCTACAGCCACATCGGTCTATGATGTACTTGGCTTTGCACTCCACCATGCATCCAGAGTAGGAATATTGCTTGTAGTACTTGAGTGAGTTTGGTATGGTGCTGGTGTCTAAACAGTTGGCTCTTCCATGATCTGCTGGTGGTGGATATCTCTGCGTCTATAAAATACATTTAGGTACTGACTGATCAGCAAATTCATAAATCGACAGATAATAAATTAAATCAAAACATTTGACCCACTTTGAAGATGAACTTTAAAAAAATTTGAGAAGATTTTGTCAGAAATTATCAGGGATATTCTTTTATTTGCGATTATTTTTTTTATTTTTAGGGTGATTTGACTACCAGGATGTTTCAGCATTAAAATCGGCAAAACTTGATTACGGTTACAGTGATAAAAAATAGAATCTAAAATTATGTCACTAGTTGTGCAGCTGCATGTCTTTATTGTTAGCAATGTTAGCTATTGTGTTCAAGTAGCAGCGTTACCGTCTCTATTCTGTTGGTCTCTTTATTATATAGCACCTTGATAACCAAGTGCATCGAAAGGTGTTGCCAAATGCATCAAAAAAGCACAAGGAATAATTATGTGTACAATAATTCCTAAATTGCAAGAAGGAAATGATTACGGATGGTTGTAGAATGATGGGCAGATAGGTTACATGTCGCCGGTTTAAATCCGGTATTAAATATAATTATCATATATATATAAATGAATATTTAATGTATATAAAAATGGAGATTTAATATATATAAATATCTATGTATATATACATGTTTGTATATATATATATACATGTTTGTATATATATACATGTAGATATATATATATATATATATATATATATATATATATATATACACATATACACATATATACATGTATATATATACATGTATATACACACATATATATATACAGCAGGTATCCATTTTATTTACATTAAGTATCCATTTGTATATATACATGTATATATATAATTATTATATAGCATGTATATATTAAATATCCATTTTAGGTCAAGATCAATATATTTGCTTTCAAAGCAAAACTGTACCACTAGTACTAAGTATCACTAGTACAGACACTAGTACTGACACTAGTACTGACACTAGTACTGACACTAGTACTGACACTAGTACTGACACTAGTACTGACACTAGTACTGAGTAAAACACCAACTATCTTGCTATAAATCTACTATTAATTAACTTTTTGTAAAACTTGCTGTTGTCTTTAAACAGAATGAAACTAAAATGACAATGCTTCACATAGGTCATTGTTTTTTAATTAATTACTTGTTTTTGAATTGAAATTACGTTTCAATTTTGGTTCAAAAGTTATTTTTAATTGTTAGTGCAAGCTTTTTAGCGTTTGAAATTCAATGGGTTTGCAAAAAAACTTCTTTAGAAATATTACTGGTGCTTAAATTTTGTCGTTGAAAATATACAAAGACTCACTCGTTTGTTGAAAAGTAGGCAAAGTTTATAATGGCTTTAAATCTGATTCAAAGTATAAGCGACCTAAACATTGCCTTGTCACAATGTCTATTGTGACATATACTGTCGTATATTGATTGAGTGTTTAATCATACTGCACCTATTTTAATAATTAAAAAATTATTTAATAACGCTATTTAATAGCTCTATAATCTATTATAATAATCTGCATGACTACTGGTTTACAGGTATTTACACATTTATATGTATATAATTCAAACGCTTTTGAAATGACAGTCCAAATATGAAATGATTATGAATTATTTTTGCTTTCAAAGCCCTTTTACTTGTTTAGCAAAAACTGAAAAATTAATAAAAATAAAAGTAAAAGATTCATTTAAAAATTTATATTGTTATACCAATATCATTATTATATCTGTACCTTAGTTTAAATACTTTATATATATTTTGAACAAAACAAAAAACACGTTAACATGTATTTCATAAAGTTTTAGGCCTCATAGTTTAACCAGAAATTGCTAAATAAGACACTACTTACCTCAGATTTGTGGAGCATTATAGAAGCCTGGGTTCCAGGAGATAAGCCGACACCTTGTTCATTTACTTGAGGTACTTCGTAAGAGTTGTGGAAAGTAAGCTAAATTTTACGAAACATTAAAAATTAATTTATTGGTTGTATGTCACATACGCATATAATTAAAACACTTTTGTATTGACACCATAAAGTTTAATGGGTGTCAAACTAATTTTCACCGCGGGCCTCATCAGCGTAATGGCTGTCTTTAAAGAGCCAGATGTAACTTATAGTTGTAATGAAATGTAATCAAATAATGCAAAATTACTTTAACTAGTCTTTGATATTAAATAACTCTGACTTAATTACTTAAAGTTGCAAACAGAACAGTTGCACAGTAAAACATGCAGAACACTTGTTTTAAAAAAAAATCTGAAAAATTAAACAATACCCATTAACAGGGCTAAATTATGAGCTGCTAAGAAAATGAATTTGTTTGCATACACACATTAAACCTGCAAACACTAAATAACTGCAACAGCAGCAACACAAAATCAATATGTAAGCAGCAAAAACAAAAAATTATTTCCTATTTTATGAAAAAAAGTTAGACTTGCACCAAAAAAATTGCAAAATATACAGTGTTTGACTAAAATTACATATTTATTACATACAATACAAAGTTATGATTATTATTTATACATATACAGTTCGTCATGAGCATGGAAATCACGAAACTCTAATTTCGAATTCTTCCTTTCGAGTATTTTCCTTCAAAGCATAGCAAATCTACATCCCAATATAACTCAAATAAACTGTCATAAACCTGTTTCAAGTAATAAAAATATGTTCAGTAACTCTGTTCTTGACTTTTCAGACTTTAGGGGCAGCTCTAAGAATCAATATGTTCCTATCGAGATTGCATGATAACTTTAGTCTGACGTCCACTGACAGCCTAAAAAGGGCATTTTTATTCGAGCATAACGATTCAAATTGACAAAATTGAAAGTTAGCAAAAACTTTGAAACATTAAAAACAATGTTTCTATTTGATTTATGCAGTATTTAACTGTCTTACCCTTTCTGAATCTGCATATTTACTTCTGGAGTTGAAAAGAATTGATCGCGAACGATAAATTTTAAAGTGACCGCAATGATTTTCGTTTTAGCTAGATGCCGAAATAGGTGTAGTATTTTAGTTATAGCTTTTGCCAGAGAGATTGTTGAGGCATATTTGTTCGTTTGTTCGATTAGCCAGAAAATTTTATTTCTGACTAATCAAAATTATTCTTATGTAATTTAAAAATAAAGATACAAGGAATAGATAAATTTCAGAAGAAAGATAACTCACGTTGGGTGCCTAGCAACGTTATAAATACGGCAGTTAACTCCGTCGCGTGCGAATAAGTAATTAAGCTTTTGCGGGCCACATAAAATGACATGACGGGCCACGTGTTTGACACCTGTGGGGCCTAAACACTAGATAGTGTATTTCTCTTTGTTTTTTGGCATAAAACCCTTTATCTGCTATTAAATACGAGTAATGGAAACAACAAAATTAAGGCAGAAAAAACATCCAACTTACATTAATTAAAAAAAGCTAAGAATATACTGTACATACATAAAAAGGATGTCGGAGTCGTGTCAATAACTAAAGATGACTACACAAATTTTAGTTGATTTTATCAGAAAGTATTGGTATTTTTCTATTATTTGTAATTGTTTTTATGTTTGAGTTGATCTAACTCTCAGGATGTTTTTAGATTACAATCAATAAAACCTGATAGCGATTAAAACGCTTAGATGAAAAATACATGCAAAATAATGTCACTAGTTTCGATCGTTGCAAAGATTGATATTTGCTCTTGAGTTCAAGTTGAAGCAATATGCTTTTCTGTTCTGTAGGTCTATAACTGTGTATAACTGTTTCTGCAACTAAAGATGTCGTAATTGCATTTTTGATTGATTTGAGTGTTTTAACCATCATCAAGTTTTATCAATTTTAATCTTAAAACATCTTGACATTCAGATGATCTCGAACAGAAATAACAATTGTTGATAATAAAAAATAATTTCTGATAAAATCTACAAAATCCTTGTATAAGGTCATCTATAAAAACTGCAATCACTGTTATCTGATTATATTAGTAGTGTTGCAAAAATTCGTATATTTTCATTATATTATTTGTGACAAGTTTATTTATTTAACGCAAGTGTCATCAGAACATGTTTTTACAATGTTTTATTTTTGTTTCAAAACAATTCTTGACTATGTATATACAGTATGTGTTTGATTCAAGTAAAGGAAAGTGAAGCAAATTCATCAAATAAATCTATAAATTAATAAACAGATTTTTAATTAGAGAATAATTATTACATAACTTGAAGATTAAAAATAAATAGTAGACTTTGACACCAAATATTAAGCTGTCCCTGTTTAGTGGTGAAAGCTCTGGTTTATGATCAGTTGTTTCAGGTCACACAAAAACGATCAGCGGCTGTAGTTAAAAACTATACTACGATTGACCATGTAACCAGTTTTGACAGCTATTTGATTCTATCAAATTATAATTATTCAGTACAATGAGTCAGTAAAGATTTATGCTGACAAACTACAGTTGACTACAGTGATGTTAGGAAGGTATCCAATCGCGATTTTCTCTGCGAGGAAATATTCACAATAAATCCAATACCAGCAGAAAGGTTTTTTTCTGTTTTTTTATATTCAATGTAATCATTTTAGAGTCACTGACAAACATTTATTTTCAAAATATCATATTTATAATTTTCAATGTAGTTCACTAAATTAAGGTGTTTTGCACTATAAAATGTCTCAAATGAGGTCTATAAATAAGTTTCTTTTGACCTGGATTGACTAATACATGAGATACTCATGAAGTTTAGAAATCAGTTACATTGCAAAAATTATGCAATCCAAAACTGTACTTGGATTTAGTAAAGGTGAAAATATTTGTTGTCTACTCACAGAGAAACCTTCAGAGAAAGAGTTTGGCCCGGTCGAATATTCTTTTACATCTGCATGTAACATGATAGCTATTCCTCCAATTTTTCCAGGAGCCGAGGCATTTAAAGTTCCATTGGAATTGAACTGATAGCAGAAGCCTTTAACAAACCAATGACGGTTGTACATTTATGGCATTGAAAAAATTAAACCACATTCCTTAATAAAGTTATATAAGTAGGTTATCATCTAGGAAAGTTTTTTAAGCAACCTACAAAAAAATCTTAGTTTACTTTTAAATGAGTTTCTGTCATGAGAATTTTTCAATTTTGTTGATACTCTGTCAACAAAAATACTGAGGTTGAAACCAAAAATAACCTAAAGAAAACCAAATAGGATTTTGGATGCAGGCAGAAGTAATTAACTGATAGCTGGTTAAATTCTTTTTGATAAAATAGAATAGAGAACGACATCTACATGTGCCTGATAGTGTGTACAAATATTTCAATGTTAGTAACATTAGTAAAAAAATAAAGTTTTGGCTGCATAAATTTTAAATCGAAAAAGTTAATCTTGTTTTGCAAAATAATTAAATCTGCCAAAAAAAAGAAATGTGTGTTTTTTTAACTAACTCTAAAATAAAAAAATTGTATTGGTTACTAAAATGAAGATAAAAAAATTGTTCAAATCATATAGCATGTTAACATACATATTTATTAAATTAAGCATAATAAAGCAATACAGGTAATAAATCATTTTTTACTCAATCACTTTTTTAAAATGTTCAATTAAAAGATAGAAAATATTTGAAAATTAAATATAAGTAATAATACAAAAATATATTTACAACATACGATTTCTGACCATCACCAGGTTGAGAGACTATTTTATATTTTGTATAAAAGTGTATTCAACTGTGAGAAAATGAAAACATTGTATTATACCTGCGTCGGTAGCAACAACCTCAAAGACATCGCTGCATGAGTAATCCCGACCAAAGATGGTGCAGGTGAGTAAAGATGTTTTGAGTGGATGAGCTGCATTCTTGAAGAACTGAGTAAGTGTTGTAGTGTCTAATGCAAGAGCAGGTGCATAAAATGGGTCACTTATGTTGTACCTGAAAATAATAATCATGTAGTACTACGGCGTATAACTTCCAAATATAATATACAACTTATTACTGACTATTGTATGCCAAGTATGTAGATATATTAACAGACTGTTAATCTGTTTCAATTTGTGACTTTGAAAATTCAAAGCAAAAAAAGTTTAAATATTGACCTATAAAGAAAAAGCATTTACAACCAATATAACCGTGTGCTTGGTAATTTTGGGAAATGAAAAAACATATGCATATACATGTACATAGACACATATACATACACACATATATACATATGCATATATATATAAATACATGGGCATATGTACATGCACATATACACATACATGTAGATATACACACATAGACATACACATAAATGTACACATACATGTGCATGCATATGTACATATATATACCTATGTATATGTACATCTGTATGCACATGTATATGCACATGTAAATGTGCATGCATGTGTACATGTACACGTATTTATATATGCAAACATATATGTACATGTATATGTATGTATACATACATGTATGCATACATATACATATATGTATATATGTATATGTATGCATACATACACATGTATGTATATGTATGCACACATGTATGTATGTATGTACATGCATGTATGCAGCCACACACATACATGTATGTGTATATGTACATGTACATATGTACATATACACATACACATACATGTAGATATACACACATAGAAATACACATAAATGTACATGTGCATACATATGTACATGTATATACCTATGTATACGTACATCTGTATGCACATGTACATGCACATGTAAATGTGCATGCATGTGTACATGTACATGTATTTATATATGCAAACAATTATGTGCATGTATATGTATGTATACATACATGTATGCATATACATGTACTCATATGTATAAAACATGTATATCACATGTACACGTATACCTACACACACACACATTTTAATACATATGTATATATATAAAAATTGTTTCCTCATCCCGGATACCCCGTATGGGTGGTAAATTCTGCTCTAACTCGGGTCTCCTACCAGAGACCTGGGAGTTTGAGCACTCGCCTCAAGATCTTAGCTGTTTCTAATAGCGCACTTTTCTGCAACTCACCTGAGTTGATTGCTGTTGGTATTTGGGCAAGCCACATTTTATGCGCCCGTGTTATTGCGCCCAGTGCCCCAATGACTACTGGGATTACAGTTGTTCTTACATTCCAGCATTTTTCAATTTCTTCTCCAAGAGGGAGATATTTCTCTACCTTTTCCTTTTTTTTGCTGGCTATATTGTAGTCATTGGGTACTGCTATATCTATTATAGTAGCCCTCTTGTTCTCCTTGTCTACCACCACTATATCTGGTTGGTTTGCTAGGACATGCTTGTCAGTTTGGATGTAGAAATCCCAGAGGATCTTAGCGTGGTCATTTTCATTGACCTTACCAGGAGCTTCCCCCCAGTGTTGTGGTTTATTAAGGCCATACTCATCACATAAACTTCTATACACAACACCTGCGACATGATTATGCCGCTCAGTGTATGCATTCCCTGCTAGCTGCTTGCATCCACTGATGATGTGTTGGACGGTCTCAGGTGCATCTTTGCACAGTCTGCATCTAGGATCGTCTCTAGTGTGATAGATTTACGTTTGGAGTTGCCTTGTTGGGAGCACTTTCTCCTGGGCTGCCATGATTAGCGACTCTGTATTGGTCGTTAGGTTTCCTTTGTTCAGCCACATATATGTCTGGTGAAGATCGCCAACCTTAGATATTTGTTGGTGGTAAGCACCATGAAGAGGTTTCGTGTGCCAGTCCATTTCCTCATCATCAGGGCGTAGGTCCGTTGTAAGAGCAGCCGATTGAAATTCAGCTAGCAACTTATCTGAGATGGCCATGGAGGCTGCATATGCTTTGATGCTTTGCTCCTCCTCTTTCACTGTCTGCTGTACACTTTTGAGTCCCCTACCGCCATCTTTCCTATCAAGATACAATCTAGTAGTATCAGATTTTGGGTGGAGTGCTCCATGCATGGTCAGCAGTTTACGAGTTGCTATATCTGTTTCTTTGATGGCTTCCTCAGTCCACTTTATTATGCCTGTTGGATATCTTATTACTGGCAGTGCGTAGGTATTTATTGCCATGACTTGGTTCTTGGCATTGAGCTGGCTCCGTAAGACCTGCCGACGGCGTTTCTTGTATTCGGTAATGGCTTTGTGACGTACCTCGGTTTCGTGGTTGATGTTGCTTTGCATAATCCCCAAGTACTTGTACTCTTCTTCTATATCTTTGATGGTACCATTTGGCATTCTTAGGCCATCTGTGAGCATAGAATGGCCTTTCTTAAGAATTAGCCTTCCACATTTCTCAATACCGAAGGTCATTCCGATGTCCTTGCTGTATACCTGAGTGAGGTGTATTAGCGAATCAACGTCCCTTTCTTTGTTAGCGTACAGCTTGATGTCATCCATGTAGAAGAGGTGGTTTATCTTGGTGCCACTCTTAAACTGGTACCCATATTGAGTCTCCTCCAGCATATTGCTTAGAGGGTTTAGGCATATGCAGAAGAGCAGCGGTGATAAGGAGTCACCTTGATAGATGCCTCGCTTAATTTGTACACTCACCAGCTTTTCGCCATTAGCCTCCAGTTCTGTCTTCCATTTGGTCACTGGCATCCTGATGAATGCCACAAGAGCAGGATGAACATTGTACATACTGAGGCACTCAAGTATCCAACTATGGGGAATTGAGTCATAGGCCTTTTTGTAGTCAATCCAAGCCATGGCAAGATTGGTTTGCCTTCTCCTGCTATCTTGACAGATCGTCCGATCCACCAGTAACTGATGTTTAGCTCCTCGGGTGTTGCGCCCAATTCCTTTCTGAGCACTGGTCATATAGTGACTCATGTGCTCTTCCAGTTTGTCTGCAACTATTCCTGAGAGCTGTTTCCAAGTGGTGGGCAAGCACGTTATTGTTCGATAGTTTTTAGGAATCGGCCCCTGCTTTGGATCTTTTATCAGAAGTATAGTTCATCCTTTGGTCAGCCATTCTGGATGGTCACCTTGTTCTATTAGGCATTCCATCTGCTTAGCCATTCTAGTGTGAAGTGATGTCAATTTCTTTAACCAGAAGGCTTGAATCATGTCATGGCCAGGTGCTGCCCAGTTCTTCATACGCTGCACTCTGCACTTGATGTCCTCTTTGCTGATGGTGAGTCCTTGCTGGGCCACAGTGTGTTGATGGCTCTCTTTAAGCCTCTTCAGCCAATTTGCAGTGTTGTTATGAGTAGTCTCTTTCTCCCAGATGTCCTTCCAGAACTTTGAAGTGCTAGATCGGGGAGGCTCAGACATTGGCCTCTGCAGTTCACCTTTGAACTGGGAATACACTCTAGATGGATTAGTGATGAACAGTTTGTTCATTCTCTTGTTATCCAGCTCTTTGGTGTACCGCTCCAGTCGTGCCGAGAGTGCTACTAGCTGCTGTTTGGCAGATTCTAGAGCTTCTATTGTGGCTTCCCTTTTTGGACGCTCCAAACTGTGGTTAGATCTCTCACTGAGCCTACTAACTTTCTTGCGCAAGTTCTTGATCTTATTTTGTAGCCTCAGCTGCCAGGATGAAATGGCTTGAAGCCTTGTTGGCATTGGCTTAATATCCATCTCCTCCAAGATGACGGTTGCTGTACTGTAGATTAAGGCATTAGTCTCACTGATTGATCCAGTTGAGATCGACTCCAGTGCCATGTTAATGTTTTCTAACAGCTTCTTAGGTATGGCCTTGCTAACTCTTCGTAGTGGTACCCTGCTTCCATAATCGTTAGCAGCTGACATCTTGTTGATGATATTTTCCGCAAGCTCTCTCACCCTTGGGTCAAGGTCCAAGTGCGTGTCTTCTTTAACCCGTGAGTCAACACATGATCGCATATGTGTGACAGTGTGTGATGATATGCACTCCTCATTGGTTGAAGTTTCTTGGGTGAACTGTTCCCTAATTTCATCTACCTCAAGTCTCGATATGAGGTGCCGCTTGATTATGTTACTCCTCTGAGCTACAAGTTGCTTAGCGGTTAGTGGCAATTCAGGGCGCATTTTTATCTACAGTTGCCGCATCCTTCCCATATAGCCCCACTTTTGAGGCTCACTCATAAAGTAGCACTGCATGAGGTCCGTGTTATCAGTCCGAGTCCATTTCATTCGTTTTGAACCAGTAGCCCATTTTTCACTGCTTTGTCCTGGTTCAGCTACAGGCAGCGCGGACCTTGTTTGATCGGGCAACGTCCGAGCCGGCATGGCTTTGGTTATTGCATTCATCATAGAGGTTGTAGACGTTATACAAGCAAGGGTTTTGTCCAAGGACCACCAGAAAAGTGCAGTTGTTGGGGTTTGAACCGAGGACCTAATGATCACGGTCCCAATACCTTACCAACTGCACTATCTGTCCTTTATATATATATATATATATATATATATATATATATATATATATATATATATATATATATATATATATATATATACATATACATATATATATATATATATATATATATATATATATACATATACATATAAGTATGCATTTGTGTACACGTGTACATACTTGTGTATGTGCATGTGTATGTACTACAAGTAACCACAAGACTAAGCCATCTCGAATACCTCTTGAATTTGTTATTTTTTTGAGTTTTTTTAAAAGCTAACTTTTTGCCATACTTATTTTTATAATTTGTAAATTTCTATTGTGTTGTTACACCTATATTTCAGGTTTCAGTAAATCTGTAAAAGCCAAAATTTAATGTTCTCATGAGGAAAATTGTATTATCTGGAGTAAGAATTGCCGCTACATTCTCTCTCCGTCCAGTCACACAAAGTATTGGATAAAGAAAGTTTGACGTCTTATTTTAACGTTTGTACCACTATTGAAAGGTACCAGTATCATCCATCAAAACTTTGAATACAACAAGTTTCTGTTGCAGCAGTTCCCTTTTTATACACACTTCCCTGTACTCATTGCTTATTTGTTTTCTTAATTTATTTTAACTACAATAAAACATTTCTTGTGATAAAAAGTGTAAAAGATAAAATCGGAAATTTTGTAAATGTAAAATAAAAATCAGTTTTTTGTGCAAAAAACTTTTTTTGTTATTCAGGCGACGCTGAACATTCAGCTAGTATTTACATATACCCTGATATATTTGGTTGACAATTGGTTCACGATTTTTATTTAACCGAAACACAATTGTTATCTGGTCTGATCTGATCAATGAATTATTTCAGCTGCTACAGCAACAGAATAAGCCCTATTAGATGATTTGACCAACTTACTTATCAGCCGGAGGTGGAACAGGTCTATCCGCATTATAGAGGTCTTGAGCTACCTCAAATAATACAAATGTACCAAGATCAACGCTGCTTTGGTTGAGATATGAACGCATCCAATTGTTGTTGTTGCATATGGTGATCGTTGGAAACTGTAAATGAGAAAACAACTACTAACATTCCTGTAATTCCTTAAAGCTTATGAAAGGATCTCATTCTATAAAAGCTACCATGTCTACTGAACTATAGGCACTAGTACCTTGACAGTTTTCTAGTATGACATGGAATATCATCAGGTATAATAACCGTATGTGCAATTATTCTATATTAGCAATGGGTAGTGAGTTGGTGTAGTTGTCAGAGTGGTGGTTTACCATACCGAAGGTTGTAAGTTTGAATCCTGTATTAAGCAGTCGTTTCTCCTAATTTCTAACCCTGGTGTTAGAAAAACCGGCTGCACTTTTATTATACATACATGTGGTGAACATTTTAAAACATTTCCGTAAAGATAAGACAAACGGTTTATATATTTGGAAAAAAAAACTTGCATTTTTATGTTCGTAATTTTTTGATGAAAACTAACTTGACCTATAAAAAACTAATGATGAATATGTGATGTAATGGTTGCTATTAACTTTTAAAACTGAATGCAAAAACAACCAATGAAAGCCAATTCTTTTATAGCTCAACTTTAAAGATGCAGGCAAGAATTTGAAACACTGAAGTCGAATGTGTGAAAAAGGTATCTCAAAGTCTTAAAACAATGTCGGTGAATAACAATGAAATTTAGAGTGCTTTGTAATATTGTTCTTATAGTAAGCTTTTTAAATAGTTTTTTTCTTGTACACTATTAAGCTTTTAAGCTTTCTTATATACAAAGTTATATACAAGTGCAAACCTCTTAAGATGCATTGCTGATTAAGCAGGTTCTTTTCGAATAAATATTTGTATTGTCTGACGTAGATATGAAGGCCATTTCTTTTACGATTGGCTGTGATAGTTTTACTCTGCACATTGCCTTTGTTGAAAATATTGTGAACATTCATAAGCCTGAATAGTTTGTTGATTTAAATATGTCTGAAATTAAAATATATAAAGGTTTCAATTTTTTATCTAATTTACACATATTATAAATATCAAACTGTTTGGTTTGTCTTTCTGCATTTTATTGTCTGAGCAGCCATGAACTACACAGTTCTTTTACAGAAATAATGCAAAATTTTAGCTTTAATGAAAGAAAAAAATATTGTTATTTGCACTAGCACGGTTACTTTTGGTCACACCGTGCTGAAAGCCAGCCAGTCCGTAACCAAAGCCATTTGGCTAGGCGACTTGGCCAAGGGATAAGCAAACTTTTAGAACAAACCAACAAATGATCAACTCAGCACTCAACTAAAAGGAGCGAGGCCTACTCAGCTACTCACAAATACAATGTACATGTAAATAGGGAAAACAGCACAAAAATCACAGAATCAGTTTGGTGCTTTTCTCTACATATATTTGATTGGAATTATTATATTCGCAAGTACATGCTTATTGACCTTAACCGTAAGTTATTATGAGATCGGTGTAGAGCAGCAAAGAATCCGACCATTTCCATTAGGATCTTTACTATAATATGACCAGTGTTGGCTCATCTGTTCAAATTCTTACAAAGAGTGTTAACAAAGTTTGCCTCACATGGAAAATGAACCCAGATACTTTGATACAAAGACTGACGTCCTAGTCACAATACTACTCCCTTGCCTCAACACTTTAAGATCTAACTATGTACATACTAATTACGGATTACAGTTCTTCATGTTGTACAAGACTGCCAGCGTACTAGTCTTTACTATAGTAAGAAACGTATCTCTCCGCCTGTTCGTCTGAGTCATGCTAAGAGCATTAGGAAAAATGATTGTCCAAACTGCGATTGAAGCTAAATATTTGGCTTTCCAGCCATGCCTGCTACCTGTGTACCACTCAACCACCTTTTCACACCTGACAATAGTTGTGCAGTTTGTTATTACACATGTCAATCTCTCAAGGTGAATAGGACTACTAGCGTGATGGTAACTATATTTATATATAATATATATTAAAATGTATACTAATGGTGCAGAAGTTGACTTTCTATTTGCTGATGTCATAAAGCGGTAACTAAACATGAAACAATGAGACAAAAATCGACATGACTACCGTAGGACAGTCCGGGGAGCAGCATCGTGTTGAGTTTAAAGTTTATTGCATATAATTAAACTGTACTTTTTGTAACAATTAATCTTAGATCAAGTTGAATATTGTAGAACAGCTACTGCGAAATGTTTATGCATTTAGTTGTATTAATATTGTGCTCACAAATCATTCAGAGATCTCTTCTTTTCGGCGCTTGTCAGTTTTGCAACTTCCCATTTTTGAATGAAGAGGTCTTCTAAGATGCTTATTTCAAATGATTCGTTGAAATCTGTTGCTAAAACTAATCTGGTGCATTTACCATAGCTGTAAATCATTGTATGTAGTATTCATAAAAATATTAAATAGGGTATTTGGTTATTGTCAATTTACAGTGATAACATGATTTTGAGCAAAGAAAAAAGTAAAAGAACAGAAGCCCTTTTGGGCATTAAGCAGCGGTGTATAGAAGAGTCATTTTAAAATCTTATGGCTTAATTTGTTAAGCCATAAGATTTTAAAATGACACACATTTGTATCTGTGTTTGTTAAAATGATATTATTAATAAATGAACAACAAGTGTTAAGAGGAGTTGTCTACTTTTTACAAATTACTTTAACTTACAGTTAGCTGGGTAGCCTTTTCAACCCTGATATTAGTAATGAGTTTCTTTTTGGCAAAGTCTTTTAAGAAGGTAGATGAGGCACCCAGGAAGTAAGACAGACTTAGTAATATGAGAAACACCCATGCCACTCTAAAATATATAAAATAACTTAAACATTGCATGATTGATATCAAAATGCTGGTCTAACTTCCAACTAGAAATGACTTTGAATTATATGTTCGTGAGTTGAATCTTCCACAAGAACCGTTTTATATATTATACTGATACAGCAGAAGTTTAAGTTATTCAATTGTGATTTCATGGTGTTACAGACTTTAGCTTGTGTTAAAACTTGTTTCTTTTAAATTGATTTCAAAATATAAATTAAAGCTAAAAGACCAAAACAAACAATTTTGAGTTGCGACCCCTTTTTAACTTGAAATATCGCAATTGATTTTAAAGATTGTTTGGTTGTTTTTAGTTTTAAAATTATAGCATGGTCATTTGCATTGAATCTTCTTAGACTGTTGGTATATGCAAACTGAACTAATGGAATTTTAATTATTCTGCACAGATTCTTGATTGCCAACTCTGATAGCAAGCAATTCAAACATGTCCCAAGACTAGCTTAGTTTTAAATCAATGTAATGCATTTATTGTTTTTTAGTAATTAGTGTTATATTTATTGTTCATTTCAGTGAGTGGTAGAAATGCTTGAAAATCTGGAAAGATTTTAGTTATAGTTATTCAGCCAACAACTTACTTGGCTGACTCAAAAAAATTTATTCAAGTTGCAGTATTTTGCTTAAAATATCCATATAATTGATCACAAAAATGAAACTTTTTTTAAATATATTAATGGATGTTGTGCTAATTTGCACAGCTTTTAAAACAAACATTTTCATGCAATTTAAGTTTATTGCGAAATGTGTAAATACCATTACAATAATATTAAATTGCTATTGCATAGGCTTAAATGCGAGCAAAGTTTAATACTTGTTAAAATTTATTTAGGTTTTATCAGCATTATTCGAAATATTACAATGCAAGACATCTAAAACTTTTTTATTTCAAATTTTCTGAAAACACGATCACATCAGAATTTAAAAATTTTTTAAATATGTATTTTTGTCGAGTGTGCAATTAAGATATGCAGTTGGTAAAACTTGAATCAATAATTATCTAGAGTGTGGATAAAGAAAGACAAATGTAGTATTTTTTGATAAAAGTCAACACATATAAACTCACTCCTGCATGAGGTTTATAAAATTTTAGTAACCCATATTTTTTTCAAAAGTGCAAGACACCAAGTGCAATATGACTTCCAAACTCACTCTGCGGTTAACAACATACTTTATTATGTATTAAATAAATAAAATCAAATAATAAATCTGTGAAATAACGAACCCCTTTTCTTACAGATGAATTATATTTTTTATCAGTTTGTTGTTTTTTAAAAAGAGTAAAAAATATACTGAAATGCAAAATAATAAAAGATATGAGCAAGAAATTTTTATATAAACCAGAGCTGACAATCTAGTTGTAAAAATATTATTCAAACTGGTATACACAGATTTTTATTCATACCTTCTAAAGAGAGCAAATTTCCTGGTGTGGGTATGCTTCAATCCATGCATAGAAACTCCCTGAGTAAAATCATACCAGTGCTCGCCACTTTCAACATCTTCTTTTGAAGACATTATCCTAAGGTGCTGTTTAAGAGCTTGTTTCAGTACAGAGCATCATCTGCAGAACGATTCATTTTCCCTAAAAAATAACTGAGACATTTGACACTTTAGCTTATATAATAGTCCTTTACGGTACTTCATGATCTCAGCACTATTTGAATTGATGAAAATTAGAGAGCTTCAGGATAAAGCGATTTGATTGTTTGGTAGTAATTTTGAGGATAGATGATTTGAACATCTCACCATTTAAAGAGTTATCACCAATTGTATAAACAATATGATTGTGCAACACGGATTTATCCCACACCTGACGAAATTTAGAGTAGATGTTACTGGAACTAGAGGGCATATGAGCTTTATAATCTTATAGTAAGCTCATTCCATAGCTTTCCACATACACGGACATTAAATGAAATACATGTTTCTAATTATCACAAGTGCAAAACAGTTATAAGTTAAAATATACAAAAACATCTTAATAAAAATTTACAAGTAGTTTGTTACATAATGTTAATATCACGATATATCGTGAGCCATCTACAAATTGGCAATTCGCTATATATAGTGGCATTGTAAATTTGCAATAGCTCTCGTAAATAATTAAAAAATCATTTTAACAAAACAAGAGACTGTGGGAGCAAAACAAATTGAAAATTTTTGTAAAGTATTAAATTAAAATAAATTATTATACTAAATATTATCACAACATACAACGTAATAGAAGCTTGAGTAAGAATTACCTTTTAACAAGATTGAGGTAAATAAAACCTATGGATAGAACTGTGACTATCAGAAAGCATGAAAGGTAAAAGCAACTAAGGTGTTACATAATCCCACAGAGACTGCTGATTGTTAAGCCTACTAACAAGCAATATCATACAAAACATTGTATACAAGTAGCATTTATAAACATGAAGGGTGTTATTTCAGATGAACATGCACAAAATTGCAGCAGGTTTTTTTAGAAAGTATCAGTATTCTTTTATCATATGCAATTGTTTTTTATGCTGAAAGTGATCTCATTTTCTTGATGCTTCAAGATTAAAATTAATAAAACTATATTGCATTTAAAACTTTTCAAATAAATATATTTGTGAAATGATATCAGTAGTTACTATCGTATTGCATAAGTTGATATCGGCTATTGCGTTCAAGTTGCAGCATTATACGGCTCTATTCTGTCGGTCTCTTGGTATCTATGGACACCACAATCACACTTTTGCTTGATTTGAGGTTTGTAATTGTAATCAAGTTTTGTCAATTTTAATCTTAAAACATTCTGGCAGTCAAATTAACTCAAATGTCAAACGCATATGCAAATGATAGAATATACTTATACTTTCAAGTTGATCTTTAAAGCATAGGAATGCAGTAATTCTGTTGCCATTTCTTTCACAGAAAATAAAATTAGTTACAATTGACACAAGTCAAGTGCACACACACATGGCTACTACTGCTAAAATGTTTTACTAATAATAATCTAATATAGCATATAGTTATAAATTAGGTTTTGCCTCAAGGCTTCAGCTCTTGTGTTAGCTTGATGAGCTTATTGCCGTGTGTCTTGTTGTTTGTGTCGCATGACTTAAATTGGAGAGTTTTCTAATAACAAGACAATTGCTTTGCACTCCAAGTCAGTTAATCAATAACTACTTTTAAAGTTGTTCATGTATTACACTTAATTGTCAAACAATCTACAAAGCTGATCCAGTTGTTAATACGTCAAGAGAATGATCATCGTTGAAATGCCAAGCAATGCCTACATGTTCTTGCTATAACCTGTTTCAGCAACTAGATAGGGACTATTTAGTCACCAAAGCATGCAACAGCAAAGGCCATGTGTGGGATTTAAATATTCCACACACCATAAAATCTCTAATTGAATGCCAACTCTATTTGAACGCCACTTTATTTGACCGCCACTTTGAGAGAAGGGTTGATTTGAAAAAAAACTATTTTTGGCTGCAAACTGAGGCAAACATATTAATGAATGCAGGGAGCTTCTATGCAACATTGGTAAATATAGATATAAAATAAAGGTATGTTTTTAAATTTAGAATGAAATAAAAATTGAAAGCTCAATTGAATTGCAAAGCAAGACACAGACTATAATATCACTGTATTTTAATGGCAAGCAATAGATATCAGCTGGTAAAGATGTTTTTCGGTTTCTCAAGGCATATTTATTAATAAATATTTGACAAGCTTGTAGTAAGTTAGCAGGTTGAATGCATCCAAAAGATTTAATATCGCTCCAATGGAAAAGAGGGCAAAATATAGGCGACATTTTCTTTGCCTGTAAAAGGGTTAAATTTATCTTCCCAAAATTCAGATGAGACGTTTTAAAAATACAGCAACGGTCTCTACATGTATTTGAACGCCACCTCCAATTGATCACCACTATAGAGGAAGGGTTAAAAAACAGAGTGCCTTTGCAATTAGAGGTTTTACAGTATTTTTAAAGATTAACTATTACAAATTTTAAAAAGTTTTATCAGACATTAGCAGTCTTTTTCCGCCATATTCAAAATTTTTTGCTGTTTGAGGTGATCTGACTGCAGAGTCCTTCAAAATTAAAATAAAATAACTCAATTATGGTTAAAGCGCCCAGGAAAACATGTCTGAAATGACATTACTATTTTCGCTATCTTTCTACCATTCCATTTGTGATTGTTTTTAATGTTTGAAGTGATCTCATTGCCAATTTTTTTTAAAAATTAAAACAAACAAAACTTTATTAAAGTGCTCAGAAGAACAAAATACATGTGAAATCACATTGCTAGTTGCCATTGTGGCTATAGTTGCTATAGTTTACACTGGCTATTACGCCCAAAATGCAGCATTATATGTGTCTCTATTTGGTCAGTCTCTTTGTCACAATAGACATGAAAATTACACATTCACTTGATCTGAGTGTTTTAATTAATTACAATTAAGTTTTGGTTTAAAAATTTTACTCTTGAAGCACCCTGGCAGTCAGTTCACTCCATACATAGAAAAAACAATCGTGTATGACAGAACAATACCGATAATATCTGGTAAAACTTACTAAAATCTTGTGAAAACGTTTCTTTGAAAATACCGTAAAACCTCAAATTGAACGCCATGGCACTTTATTTTTAACCCTTGTTTTATAATGGCGGTCAATTGGAGGTGGGGTTCAAATAGAGGCTGCCGTTGTATATTTTAAACGGCAAGATAAATGTAACCCTTCTACGGGTGGAGCCAATGTCGCCTATATTTTTCCTTTGTTTTTTTGGTGGAGCGATGCTAAACCTTTTGGATGCATTAAATGTACAAACTTACCTCCAACTTGTCAAAGATCTTTTAATAAATACGTATTAAGAAATCTAGATCATCTTTACCATTTGATATCTATTGCTTGCAATTAACCTACAACGATATTATAGCCTGTATCCTGCTTTGAAATCTGTTCAAGCTTTCAATTTTCATTTCATTCCGAGATTGAAAACGTATTTTCTATTTTATATTTAAATTTACTAATGCTGCATAAAAATTTATTGCACTCATTGATATTTTTTCTACAGTTTGCAGTCATAACTATTTTTTTATGTGCAATAGAATAGTAGTTACGAACATTGATCAATTGTAAGATCAGATTACCACAATGATGCTATCAAAAAATATGCTATCAATTTGCAAATTTGTAAGTTATATAACACAACCTATCAAATGCTATGAAGAAATATATTCATGAACAAGTAGCATAAACGAGTCATACTTATATTACATGCAGAAACCATTTAACATTTTTAAAACCAAGACTATTTTTATCCTTTGCTCGGATAGCTGAGTTTTGATTACGGCTTTTGATGGGGTGATCATCTTTTGATTGTCCAATAACTTCCCCTGTGTCTTCTGATCTCAACTCCTTTTCTGCATTGCATAACTAGCTGATATTAATGTCCAAACAACTTCTGGACGGAGAAAAATTTTTACGCAATATATTTAGCACAAATGCAACAGGTAAAAATACTACTCGCTAGAGGTAACCATTGTACCATTGCAAGGAGAACAGTTTTTATACACATGTTTTTTGAACTATCAAGACTGCGTTAAAAATGGAACTGCTATTAGCCTGAGAGAGTTATCAACTGTTTCTATGATGCTATTTTCAAAGTTGCTACAAAAAAAAGCTAAAAGCTTTGGTGTGTGAAAACGAGAAAATTGATGGTCATTGATGCAAATGATCAATTATTAATACAGTTTTGATATGTACAACAATGAGTTTGAAACCAGTTTATTTTACAATGAAATCATTCAAGTGCTGACCAAATGCATCTAATGAACTTTTTTTTAAATTTTTTATGAAGTTTCTGGTTAAATCTAGTGTATCAGTTGATGAACAAAAAGGGTTATTATATATCTACAGATAACTGCAGTTAATCGCTTGTTTTACCCTCAGGGCAAAAGCTAATCCAAATGCATCTACCGTAAAACCTGTATTTGATTGCCATTTTTATTTGAAAGCCACTACCTGAGAAGGCTTAAAATGGGGTGCCACTAACTAGTTGACAATACTTATTATTTAAATGTCACTCCTAATTGACTGCGACGATTTCAAGAGTGAGTGCAATGAGTTTTTATGGAACTTTGTTAAATATAATTATACAATGCAAATATTCCTTCAACTCTATGATAAAATAAGAAATTGAAAGCTTCAAAAAATTGCAACGCATGTTATAAGACATATGTAGGTTAATAGCAAACAATAAATATCAACTGGTAGAGACATGTATTAGCTTCTTTTTGCATGTTTATTTCAAAATCTATAAAAATTTGGAAGTAATTTAGCAAGGTTCTTGCATCCAAAAGGTTTAATGTCGCACAGGCCAAATAATAGTTCAAATACAGTCAAACATGGATAACTCGGCCACGGATAGCTCGAAAACATGGTTAATTCGAACAGTTTCTTTGGTCCGTTCCCACGTAATGATAAATTGCTATAGATAATTCAAACTCAACACTGTTAATTCGAACTGTTTTTTTGCCCAACGGCTACCGAAACGGTTGTTATCGCTTTAGAAAATCACTTTATTCAAAGCCATAGAGTTGAACCTCATATTTTCGTAATTCATAAGCGTTGTTATTACCACCATCGGCAAAATAATTTTGTCAACGACTTTTCTAAAGGTTTGGTCAAATTTGATTTACACTGCTATACGATTAATAGCACGGGCTTGCCGGGTCACGCGCGCAAGGATTTTCGCCACGCACATACAAAACAAAAACAGCATGTTGTTTTGTATGTGCGTGGCGAAAATCCTTGAGTGCGTGACCCGGCTAGCCCGTGACGAATAGTTTTCCGACGTTGATTCCGTGTTGAATCAACGTCGGAATGTTGAATGTTTAAAACGTCTTAAAATTGTTCTTATTAAACGTATACGTTGTCTTAGCTAAAAACACTATTCATCGTTTGACCTAAACACAGAATACGTGTGTACATTCAATAAGTATCCATTCAAAAAGCGTGAGTGATATACAATGTACCGTTAAACCTCGTAAAACTTTTAATTGAACTGCCTCGGAGTGTTGCTCTTAACGAATCCCAGGTAAAGCAAGGGATTTTTCTTTGGTAACTTTTTCTTGAAGTTGCATAAACTTCAAGAAAAGTCGGCAAAATTGATCGTGGGTAAAACGCTCAAAAGAAAAAGATGTCTTTTCTTTTGAGCATTTCAACAACGATCAAGTTTTGCCAATGTCAATCTAAAAAAACGTCCTGGCAATAACATCACCTCAAACAACAAACCAATCTCAAGTGATAGAAAAATCTCTATACTTTTTGATAAAAACGTTTTAAACTTTACATTAGAAGCATTTAATTTGAAACAAACCATTTGTGCTTTTGATTTATATTATAGTTTGCATATGTACATGTATCTACTAATAAATAAGTAAATACATGGACTTGTGACAGTGCTCTGATAACTTGAACGCTCTGATAATTCGAACACTTTTGCTCGGTCCCGTGAAGTTCGAGTTATCCATGTTTGACTGTATAAGCAAAATTCAATTTGCTTGTGAAAGTGTTAAACTAATTCTCTCAACAATCTGATGAGTCGTTTGAAAACTAAAACACCATTCTTTATTTGAAAATCACCTCTAATGAAGCGCCACTCTATGAGAAGCATAGAAATACAGAGATATGGAAACAAAGGCAGACATACAAATAGGCATACAGACATACAGACATACAGACATACAGACATACAGACATACAGACATACAGACAAAGAGACATACAAACATACAGACATACAGACATACAAACATACAGACATACATACATACAGACATACAAACATACAGACATACAGACATACAGACATACAGACATACAGACATACAGACACACCAACAACAAAGACCCCTGCATACAAACAGACAGACATGCAGACCGACAGTGATATAAACAAACAAGCAGACAGAACTACTGACAAGCAATCTAATAGGCCGACAAACAGACAGACATACATACCAACATTAATATAGACCAACAAAAAACAGACTTATAGACAGACAATGATGTAAACAGACAAACAGACAGACAAAAAAGGCATTCAAAGCACATTTAAACATTTGTGCAATATCTTGAAACCTAAAAATAACCATTAACCAAGTTTTACTCGATTATCAAATCAACTTTATCAAATAAACTTTATTTTAAGCTAATCAGCAGAGTAGCAAGATTCATTTGTGATCTGTAAAGTACTAATTAAAATATTCGTAGCAAACTTACTAAAGTTTGTTTTTTCGGTTATTACGAACTATTTACTAAAAGTATAGCTCAAGAGCGTATAACCGTTCATTTTAACTAAAAGGTAATTGATATGATAAGAGGTTACTTTGAACTTTGATAAATAAATAAAAAGTATAATTTTACTGCAATTTCTTTACTATAAGATTTACTACCAATTCTCCAATTTAGAAAGTAAATGTAGAGAAATGGCAATGCTATACAAAAAAAGTAGTTTACTCTCCCAAAACTATTTCAATTATTTCTAACACATATTTTTGAAAAAACTTAAAAACAGCTGAAACTAATATAAACTACATCATTTTTAATGATAATTAGGTTAATAGATGCATTAGACATTTGTTTTCACAAAAACAATTTCAAGCAGTTAAATTTTTACTGAAATTGCAGAAAAATACTAATAGATTCTCTGTATTTGCTACAAGTCACCTTCTCAAGCTCTTGATATAGGAGGAGTGATTAAGAAGTGCTGCTTCGGTATGATGTGGGATCAATAAAAAAATCCTATGCCTTGATTGATGGAACATAATGAAGCACGGCGACACTTTCCTAGTTTTAACCTGTGTTTCCTAAAGGACGTACAAATTAATGTATACATGCAAAATACATTGATAGCTGACAACCATAAATTTCAAGCTTTGTATTATTTTTGTCATGATTAAGTACAAATTGCTTCTTTTGTGTCAATCAGGAACAGAACATTTCAGTAGATTTGAATTGTCTGCACAATTAACAGGCTATTTGTCGGGCTGTTGACCAGTGCGCACAAGTTGTTGAGAGGATGATTAATATCTAGGATCTGCTATGAAAACACTTGATGTTGAAGTGTGTTCAAGTGATGCTTGCTAATGCAATATGCAAATAAGTGTGTCAAACATGTCTAAGCTATTGACAGCTATCTGTGCTGCATCATAAGCAATTGAAAATTTTCTTTAACCAACGAAAGCGCTTACAAAAATGTAGCATGAAAGAAGCTTGCTGCTTTGACTGATGAACAGCCAGATATGATGGTACATTAAAAAAGCCAATAGTAAGATCATATATAGGGCATCTAACTTCAAATTGTTATTTTAAACTTTGTAAATGATGCATACTTTTTGCAGTGATAATTTTTAAAACTATTTAGGAAAATACTTAAAAAAAAATCCATATTAAAAATTTTTTCTTCCATTATTTGTTATCCAGAAATTTCACTATTAAATTGAAAAAACTTTCATTTTCACGAGCAGAGGATGTTTACTATAACAAGAGTTATGTCTGTCAGTTTGTTTGTCCAAAGGCAGAGTTGGAGTTGGAAATAATGATTACATCAAACAGCATTTGAACGTGCTTTGTATGAATACTCCATTTCTGTTCTGAAGATTTCCACTAAAATCTCAAAAAGTTAATTTTTTTCTGTGGCCAATAATTGGCTTCTGAAAGATATGGGCTTATCAGTTAGCTCAAAATCATCCTTTCTCAGCCACTTACTTGACAAACACAAGTTATTAGGCAATTTTGAAGCTTTAAACTGTATACTAAAAACTCAATTAACTTTAAATGGACAATGTTTGGTTGCTGGAAACAAATATTTTAATGTGTATAAATTTTTGTGCAATAAATCATCATAAAAAGCTCTACCAACATTGAGCGAGAACAAAAAATTGTTTTTATAATTGTATAACAAAATCTTATGAGTTTTACAATTTTGAAAGAAAAAGGACTAAGAGAGATGGAGTATAAATGTAAAGTGAGGCAAAGATACAGCAAGCAAAAACAGCTTTAGAAAAGTTGTGAGCTGGGGAGAAGGGTGGATCAGAACAGATGTAAACCGTAAAACGTGTGGGCTGCTGAGAGGCGAATTAAAAGCTATACGCTGTCAGAGGTGAAACAGTGTCAGGATCAACATACCATAAAAAGTGTCGGATAAAAAAATCTGAAAGCAAAGTAGATGTGGAACCAAAAAAGAGCAAAGTTTTTGCCCAACGAGTGATGGTATCATAATGAAGAGGCATAATTTACATCAGGAAATAATTTAGCAACTGTCCAAGACGTCTTTACACTAATTGATTTACAGCTAACACAGTTTTCGTGAGCTATTCAAGAAATCATATGAGTTTAGAAATACTTGACCTAGTCACAGCGGTGTCAACAATTTATTAGCCTGATTTGTTTAAACGGCTCTTACGTACCTTTCATCTGGTCTAATCATTTTTGGAAAACAGTAATAATCAATAACAAATAATAGGCAGCTTATCTTGACACCTCCGGCAGACAAAGATTGTTGAAAATATTGTATGCCCTTCAATAGATCTACTAAAGAGGTGCAGTACCCAAACCCCAAAAACTGTAGCAGCATGTAAAACCACCAGTTTGTTTATAGTATTTTTGTTTACAGGTGTAATTTTTGAAGGCATGTTTTTATTTTTGTATGTTCATTGTTGGTTTCTGCAGTTTTTTTGTTAGTTAAATGTTTCATATAAATAAAACTTGGCAACTTACACAACATTTTGATCTGATTGGCTGTAAAATCCAAATGTTGTTTGAGTTCTTCTGTAGTCTACAAATGAGAGGATGATGAAATACTAGCTGATACACTACTCCCTAATTAAGTCATACTTTAGAGTGAATGATGTGTTTGTTGACGGTTGCTTCCTGACTCCTCTCTTCACTTGTATTATATTACATGTTAATAAACTGGCTTAGCAGTCAACCATATTTACCAACATATAAGTGGTCTACCAATAATTTTCAATTGGAAAGTAAAAATTTATCTTAGTGATTGCATTTCTAATAACTAACATGAAGTGTGGAAAATTATTGAAAAGGTTCACTTGGTCCATATCACACTTAGCTAGGCTGTCATCTTGCCTACAAATTGAAACAGAGCATTTATCGCTAGCTTTTTGATGTTTAACTAACTTTCCACTGTAAATAAAAATCAATAGATATATGTAATACAGTTAAAACTGTTGTTGAGAATCATTTGTTTTTAGAGCAAAAACTATTTTGCTCGCTGGAGAAGACTGATTAGTAAACTTATTTTGTGAGTTTCTGATCTTTCTAGCATGTCTGGACTTGCCTTTGAATAATCTCAAATGTGGTTGATTTGTCCATAAAAATGCTACATATATATAATACCTAAAATAACATATGCTGGCAACCAATGAATAGACTTGTAGTAGTCTTCTCTTCCACTAATCAGAGAATACAACTCTTGATGTGGCAAAAAGTTTAATAGAAACTGAATGCAAGTTTCATTACTTTGTATTTTAAATGATCTGAGAGTCTGCTGCTTAAACTACTTCATTTTTTTATGTTGATTTTCTGGGAGGAGGAACTAGCACCAATTTATCAAATAAAAATGTAATTTTGAAAATCTAGTTTCATGATTGAAAAGTCTTTTAGCATCAAAGAAACTAACTTAATTCTTATCTGGCTTTCAGTATTTAAAAAAAACTTTCAATTTTTTATTAATCAATTTGAATAAAGCTACTGGATATGAGCTGTTACCTAGCTGTTTGACAATATCTGTGCTATGAATATAATTTGATAAAAAGTTGAGCTGTTTGTTAAGTTATGCTGCTGCTGACGCTAGAACTTGTAGTGACAATTTTTCCAAACAATAATTTTAATTAACTTATCATTTTGATTAATGTAAAGTTTGTGAAAACAAAATCAATTTTTGGCAATCGTCAGTATACTAACATGTTTAGAGAGCATTGAGGTGTATGGTTTTGCTTTCTTAAAAGTGTCATCAAAAAATTAATTAAAAATTATTCTCCTGTTTAAAGTCTAAAGTTTTGCCAAAAATATAAATTATACTAATTGAGTAAAGTTTTATTTGAGCGTCAGTTTATGCGAGTGACCCACTTCTGGCTTCTTGACATTGAATCTCTGTCAAAGGAGAGATGTCTGATGAAAAAGATAACAAAGAACAGAATTCAAACAGCTGGAAGAGATTCACTGAAGAAACAACTCTGCACGGAGTGAGATATACTACCAAAGAATCATCTCCAAAGAGACGGTGAGATTATTGTCTTCATTCCAATTGCGGCTTCGGAAATTGTTATATTGATAATAGTATTTATTTATACAGACTTTTGATTTGCCTATGTTCAATCTTCAATTCAAAACAAAATACATTTTATTAATTTCATTAGCAAAATCTGATATAAAAATGTATTTATTTGTAAAGATTTTGCACTGTCAAATGTAATTGTCATTACTGACCAGTTCGGGTAAAAAAACAACTTTTAATAACTGTAAAGGATTTGCTGTGACCCTTTAATTCTCATCTTGCAAGAAAAAGTGAAGGGCCGGATCAAGCCAATTAAGAAAACCATTAAACTGGACCACTTGAGTATAATAGACAGATATATATATATATATATATATATATATATACATTATATATATATTAATGTATATATATCACAAATATATATATATATACAGTATACATTTTACAAATATATATATATATATATATATATATTTCACAGATATATATATATGTATATATATACAGTATATATTTTACAAATATATATATATATTTCACAGATATATATATATAATACATTAAAATTATACACAATCACTGCATAAGATTTGGCTTCTAGGTGCTCTGCTCTCTGGTCCTATCAACACTCCTAATATATGGTTTTCGTCTGACAGGCTTTGCCTCTTAACCGCAAAGGCCAACTTAGCTATAGGTCAGTCTACTTGGTCCAACTCGGTGGCAAACTTTCGATCTACCATAGATAGTACTTCCGATCTAGTCGATGGCCAGCTTGGTCTATCCAGCAATGTCCATTTGTGCATCTGTCATTTCGAAAAGACAGGGCCGATGTCCGTGTCTCGACTTTGCTGGCCTGCTGTTTTGGTCTCTCTCAGTTAATTGGCCTGCCTGGTTTCTGCTGCCACATAGGAAAAAAAGTGTAAAAGTATAAGTGATTAAACAGTTCAAAACCACCAATAATGCTGAATATCAGCAAAAGTTAAGCATTGGCTGCTTCAAGTCCGACGATCACTTATAAGATTAAATCAACACTTAACCCAAAAACATCCAAAAACTTGTCATTATGTAGAAAAACTTTGATCAATATAATCACCCAAGTATAATGTTTACTGAAGTATAATACCAACAAACCGATTTCTTTTGACATACCCAAATATTCTGAGTAGTGCACCCTTAAGTTTTCAGATTTTATGATGTCTGCCGAGCGAACCATGCAATTATCTGACCAGTATAATAACAGATACAATGTAATTGTGGATGCTTGGGCTAAGCTATCAGTCTCTCTGATCAATTTGAATGTGTAAAAACTGACTAATGAGAGCTGCTATGCTGTCTTTAATAATGACGAGAAGAATCTGACCAACTTGACATAGAAATTGTGTGTTTAATTCAGACACTAAAATATGAAGTTTGAAGGACATGCGGAAGAGGAATGAACAAAAAAGATAGTTTTGATATTTCTAAATTTTTGTGCTTATATATCGTTTTGGCGAGCTTTAAGAAGCGGTATAATATAACAATGTGAAATACCTTATAACTTTTGTTTGACCTTGATCAAGCAACACTGTCAAAATAATCCAGTAAAAATTAGCTTGCTGAAAATAGCCAGTTAAAAAACTGAAGTTAGAAATTGATATAATATTTATATATTTCAGTTATAGTTACAGTTTTCAGTATATATATAAATTATATATATAAATGTACATATTACAAAAAAATATAAAAAAAAAGTTTGGAAGGACTTGCGATTAGGATTGTTGTCTCCAAAATAGGCAAACTGTGATTTATAGTTTGCAACTATACAAAATGCAAATATACAACATACAACATACAAGTAGATTTAGATATACAAGTACATAAGTAAAATTTACTTTTCTGCTTATGAAATAAGAATGTACATACCGTTGCATAGATATGATAATAGTCTAATGTGAGTTTTCACAGAAACATCAGAATAATACAGGTGTAAATTTTTTCCCAGATTAGGACTGGCATTAGCCATTATTCAAAATACTTCTATAATTAACTGAAAAAAATGTTACCATAAACACAGGAATTTTTGAAATCCACATAAATTTTATGTAACTTTACTCTGATTTAAACTGATTTCATTCCACAAAATTAAAAACCGTTCATGACAGCATCTGACGACATTCGGAATTTTCTATATTAGGCAATAAAAAATAATATATATATATAAAACGTTATAAGAATAATATATAAAACAATTTCCACCTAAAGTCGACTTAAAAAAATCTTGAAAGATTTAAATATAAACTTACATGAAAAACTGTGGTAGGTTTCATCAGAAAATATCAGTATTCTTCGATTATTTGCAATTGTTTTCAATATTTGAGGTGATCTAACTGCCAGGATGTTTTAAGATTAAAATCAGCAAAACTTGATTGCAGTTAAAACACTCAGATAAAGCAAAAGTGTGATTGTCACATGACGTTCATAGTTGCAAAGAGACCGACAGAAAAAACACGAGTAAAGGTCTGGCCACACGTAACGAATTATTTGTTAATCTGACCGAATTCACGAAATTCACAGGTTTATTTGGCTGAATATCACAGAATTATCTGAGCTGTGCATGCACACCAAATTCGTCGACAAAACGCTTTTAATTGGCTAAACAATTTTTATTTTAGCGAGCATAATTCTAGCAGCTTTTGCAGTTGGTATAGTCCAAGACATGTACCATGACACACAATAAAAGTACAAGTACAATTAAAAATACAAAAATAGACACGATCAAACTGCTTAAGTTGCGCTTTTTTTGGTTAGCAAACACAATTCAAACAGCTTTTAAAGTTTATGTAGTCCGAAGCACGTAAAGCAACACACAAAAAAAATATAACGGCAATTTGCCATAGTAAATACGGTGCAACTGACTTGATTGCGCTAAAGATGGCAACTCTTTCTACCGCGGAAATTTTGCTGCTAAAAATGTTATTATTAAAAAAGAAACAATTTTTAGCCATAGGGTCCAAACAATAAAAGCCAACAATAGCGCAATCTAAGCAGTTGCATCGTGTGTCTATGTTGAATTGCACTTGTACTTTTATTATGTGTCGTCATACGGGTCTTGGACTATACTAATTGCAAAAGCTGCTAGAATCGTGCTCGCTAATAACTCGTTTAGCCAATTAAAAGCGTTTCGTCGACGAATTCGGTGTGCATGCACATCTCAGACAGTTCTCTTCATTTTGTAAAATTGGTCAGATTGAACGAATAATTCATTTTGTGTGGCAAGACCTTAAGGCTGCAACTTGATTGCATTAACCAATATCAACTATAGCGACGGTACTCGTTAGTGATATAAATTTGGCACATAGCTTGTTCTGAGTGTTTTACCATTGATCAAGTTTTGTCGATTTTAATCTTGAAACATTCTGACAGTTAAATCACTTCGAGCATGAAAAAAAAAGCAAATGATAGAAAAATACTGCTGCTTTTTGATTAAATTCACCAAAATTTTGTGTAAGAGCATCTTTAAAAAGCTGATTATCTACACAATACATTAGTTATAACTTTTCTATGAATTATTTACCTGACTCACAGTTTGTTGTTTAACACACAAACATACATTAGTAAAACAATTCTACCTTGTTCTTAAAATATTCTGGAGCGTGATGATTCTCATCGGGCTCGGATACTTCACCTGGGCAGCGTATCTTTTTCTCAGAGACTACAGTAGGCAGATTGTCAGCACAAAAATCAAAGTAAAGAACACCAGAGAGTTACAGGTATTATAACTGTTATTTAAACCTTATTATGTTTATTACTAAAAGGAGTATTTTCCATTTTAAAATGTTTTTAAATGGTTCACTAGTAAAAAGCAAAAAACTTCTAATTTGTGAACTTCAAACACCTTGATTTTTGTTCAGAATCAGAACTAAAATGAAATTAAATTGAACTAGCAACATTTTTTGTTTAGATTGTTTTTCTACTACACTGTTGACTCAAAAGTCAATAAACAACAGCAGCCATTTTTAAATTTTGTAGTAAATGCTAATGACAAGAACAACATTTTTAAAATGTTGGGCAATCAGGGTGTTGAAAGTTTAAACAATGACTTTAAATACGACTAATATAAAAAGCATCAAGCATGAGATTTTTGTACAACTTGATTACATTTAATTTTTAGCTTCCAACTGTGACAATTTGCAATTTGGAAGCCATCTCAAGTTATCCCTGACTCTGTAGACAATAAAACACAACAAGCAACTATGGAGGTGCTCATGGACTTATACTCGGGAGTAAAGCTGCCTCCTCCTCATGGAAAGTAAGAAAAAGAACTACCTAAATATTAACTACTTAGAGGCTGAATTTACGTGTTTCTGAACAAAACCCCTTTATGTTGCTGCAGCTTTTATTTATTCTAATTATCTACATGTAAATTAAAGCTGCTTCTGATGCTTATTTATGGTAGTTTTATACTATATTACATAACAATATAATACATTAAATTAAATTATTACATTATAGCTTATTATGTGTTATTATACTATAATACCTGATATTATAATACATTATTATAAGTTACTACATTATATATTATTGTTTCATATTTCACTGTAATACATGATATAATATTTAGTTACTACACTATATTTTAATATGTTATAGTATTTTATATTACATGATACTATAATATGTTATATTAAATTAATACATTATATTTTAATATGTTATACTATACTATATTACATGATATTCTGTTTCATTGTTTATACTGATTACCTCAGAAGTTGTATCATTAGATTTATTTTTGTTATATTATTAAATGCCATAAGACTAGATTATATCATATTGTATCATTATACACAATGTTATAATGTGTTTTTGTTGTATTATACTGTATTGCATTAAGTTATATTACAATACATTATATTAAAATATATTGAATAAGATTAAATAGATCATAATGTTTTATTCTACGTTGTTGTATTGTATTTAATAATAAAGTTTATTTTGCGTTTGGGTAGCTATGTGCGTATAAGTGCATGATACCAAGTATTATATTGTTTTTTTTTATATTATAATATGTTTAAATGTTTTTATCCCATCATATTATATCACACTATGCTATTTTGCATTTAATTATATTAAATTAAGTCTGATCTTTGCACCTTTTTAAATCTCTAAACATATAGGGCAGTAAAAGCATAGTAATTTTCTACTTCATAATGTACATGGTGATATTATACCACCTTATAGTAAGTTAGGTTTTACTATTTTGGCAAATTAATTTAACAAAACTGATGTGTATTTTCAAAGATTTGGCCTAATTATTTAGCAATTTTGTTTTAGTGATTCGAGTTGCAGGAATACATCATGTGATTTTGGTTTAATGAAAATGAGACAGGAAGACAACCTTGAAGAAACAGGCAAAACCATGGGATTGTAACTAATTGTTTAGAAAAGCAAACCTCTTTCAAATTGTTATACGGTTGCTCTTTTTGATGTGGGGTTTTTGATGCATGAGGTCAAAGGTCGACACTTCTGTCCACGATAGCCAAAGTGAATTTATGGTAGCGAAGCTGCGAAACACTTTGAGATAAAATTCTTAATTCATTTTGAAAAATAAGTATACCGGTAACTGTATTTAATTCAAATGTCTATTATGAAAATATTTTAATTCTGACTTACAGCACATCTTCACTGTAAACAATTTTAAAAAACTGCTCAAAAGCCACACAATTTCTTTTCAAGATATTGAAAACAAATTTTAGTGTAAAATATGACATTTTTAAAACCTCACTGGCGTCGCATATGTGTGCTTCCTGAGCAACTTTGACACATAGATGAGCAAGCTAGCAACCAATGAGTGCACAGCCTAAATTTTTCTGATCAGGCTGGTTTTTGTTTGTCTTTTGCCAAGTTCAAACACCACTCGTTCAGCCAATTTAACTAACATTTTAAATTGTGACGTTGAATACTGCTAGTTGTGTTAATCTGGGTCAATTTTAACAATACACTTGTGCAATTCTGACCAAGGCCACTAGAGAGGAAACAATAAAATTGACACTATCAAAACTATGGCAAACAGCACTGTGCGATTTGGTAGCAGCGCAGTCCTTTTCAAAGCACCTGGTTCTACCTCTAATTATTGATTCTTATTTGCAACTCTTAGAAAAGGTGAAGAGAGTGAGGGAACTTATATATTATCTGAAAAACCCCAAATTTTTTTCATGCAAAACAGGCGTTACAATTCAGTTTACAAAGCGTCAACAAAGTTGTTTATAGTTAATAAACAAAAATATAGATTTAAAATTAAAAAATTAAAACATTTACAGAAAGCCATGAATAAAAAAGCTGATGATATGCTAAAAGGATGCTGACTCCCAGAAGGACAGGCAGTATATGTAAATGACAAAAATGCTTTGCTGTACCAGGTACAACTGGAGCAATCCGGCTTATGTTGGGCTATCAAAATACAGCAATATCAGCACTGAGCAAAATGAGCAGCATATGCGAAGGATGTCCCACTCGTTAAATGAAACATTCAGCAATTGCCACGTGTTGGGGGTTCCCAGGCTATGTTCTGAGGTGCTTGAGGAAACAAAAACAGACTCAGGTTAGAGTTGTCTACTTTGAATGTCTAGTCCTTTAGACAATAAACCTTTTTTATGCTTTCTGATTAATAATCGTGATTATCGCAACTGTTCACAAGCTAGATAGCTTGCCTGAAAAGATATGTATTAAAATAAAACATGGAATGCTTTTGGAAACATTTACATTTAAAAGCATTTCAGTATATTGCTAGGCACTTAGCAAATACATAAAAGTTAACTTGATTCATTCTTCAACAAATCTCGTTTAACTTATATCATGTCTGCTAGAGTTATTCAGGTTGGGTTTGCCTGTATAGTGAGTTTATTTAGATCATAAGCTGTAATTCAGACTATTTGTGTACAGCAATTCGGTACAAAAAATAGTTATTGTTCACCTCTGTGTTTGTGTTTGGCTGGTATACTTCTCTTTTCGATGCGTATGCATGTGATGTATTTTTTAATGCTGTCTGATTTAAAAATCACTGTTGAGCTTTTATGGAAGTTCCGTGACCTAATGGCCAAAAGCCCTGAAACCATGGAATAACGGATAGGGATTTAATTATCAAGAAATGTCACTGAACATCACAAGAATGCCATTCCACCTTAATTTGCTTTTTCTGCAAAATAAACTCATTTAATTGTCTAAACACAGTTCAGCAATCAAAATACTCTATCTAATTGCTACCTGACCAACTGCACAATGACCACTTTTATTAGCAAAAAAATAAAAACAGTTTTAATTAGATCCAATTGAGTGCTCTTTCACAGTATGTGTATTTCACTTTTGATACTCTGTTAATAATAGCTGAAATCAATCGGTTTGTTTTTAATACATTCAGATACAACAAATGACCAAGTGGTAAATCGGTGTTTTAATACTGATAGTCATTGAGGTGAACGTGTGGTCATTGAGGTGAACTTGTAGTCATTGAAGTGAACTTGTGGTCATTAAGGTTAACTTGTGGTCGTTGAGGTGAACTTGTCATCATTGAGGTGAACTTGTGGTCATTGAGGTAAACTTGTGGTCATTGAGGTGAGCTTGTGGTCATTGAGGTGAAGTTGTGGTCATTGGGGTGAAAATATGGGCATTGAGGTGAACTAATGGTCACTAAAGTGAACTAATGGTCATTGAGATGAACTTGTGGTCATTGAGGTGAACTAATGTTCATCGAGGTGAACTAATGGTCATTGAGGTGAACTAATGGTCACCAAGGTGAACTTGTGGTCACTGAGGTGAGCTTGTGGTCATTGCGGCGAACTAACGGTCATCGAGGTGAACTTGTGGTCATTGAGGTGAACTAATGGTCATTGAGGTGAACTTGTGGTCATTGAAGTGAACTAACGGTCATCGAGGTGAACTTGTGGTCATTGAGGTGAACTAATGGTCATTGAGGTGAACTTGTGGTCATTGAAGTGAACTAATGGTCGTTAAGGTGAACTTTTGGTCATTTAGGTGAACTTTTGGTCATTGAGGTGAACTCATTTATTAAATTTCGCCTAACAAAAACATTTGATCAAGTGTACTTGTTTCACTCTTCATTATGTCTTTAAATATTAACAACTCTCAAAACTGCGTATTTAACATGATAAGAGGGAGAAGCTTACAAATAATGTAAAAGTTGCCTTATTAGATATGATTTTATTAGTTTCTGTTTTACTGATGTTTACTTTTCACAGAGTAATCATAAATTAATTAATTAAACTTTTTATTTATCTAATTAGTTGATCTTGATTAATGGCGAAAAGTGAGGGATTTATTAGCTCACTTCAAGCGTAATAAACATTACTGAAAATAACTAGGTTTAGAATTAAAGCATTTAACAAGCTAAGTACAACACACTCATCTTAGTCAAAATATTGCATAGGTATAAAAGCTTTCCTATATGAGAGTCCATAATTGTGATCAAAAATGTTTTTATCAAGCTTACCATATGAATGATTGTTTCAAATTCTCATTTATCATTGTTCACTAGCCAAATAATTGTAAGTCAAAGCTATTAGGGTAAGTTATATCAAATCATACTAAAGTGTGTACCATTTAAACACCAGGTTCTTTGCTATAAATAATCCCACAACCAAACACGAGTGAAGTAATTGTTTGGGAGAATTATGATGAATGCATATGTGCACACAACTCAAAAAAATTATTCATCAACACCGTTGCAAACCTTTGTACCGAAATCTCATCAACAAATTTAACCATTTTTCAATGAAGCCATTTAAGTATAATAACTATACAAAACATATAAACCTATTTAAATATGTTACTAAGTCTTTGAAATTTGTAGACAATATCCTAAATCTTACCCATCTGATTGGATAATACATAACTAGACAGATTAGTTTGGCCTAAAATTGTTAATCAAACCTGACAAGCTTTTTTAAATCAAAATTAAGACCGGCCAACGCAACGCCGATAAAGCCGTGCGACCGAGAGTAGAACCATTAAATCGTTCCTATTTCACAAGAAAAACATGCACACTTCACCAGTCTATAGCATTGTCCAATTGCTGAAGGTTTTAATATTTTTCCGTTTTTAATATGTTGCAAAAATATTTAAGTATAAAAATAACTATTCGGTTTTATAAAATTATTAAAAAATTTAACTATAAGAATAAGTATTCAAATTTATTTATTCGAAGGTTTCTGTTTTTGTGATGGTTTTTTTGGTAGTTTTTGTGATGGTTGGGCAAGTCTCTATACGCAATGCGTACCCACTTCTTCACTTCCATGATCTGTTCTTGGAGGGTCTTTTTCTTGCTTTGCAAAGGGTGTTGAGCCAGCTCCATGCCTGCCAGGTAGATGGTCTGAATCTAGCCCGAAAAGCGTTGAACACGGCCTATGGGTTCTCAGCCTGTCCGCATTTCATGATGTGTTTGACCAATGGTTCCTGGAGGTAAAGCAAAGTGGCTCCCTCTGTCCAATAGTTGGCCTCGGCTACAAAAGCAAACAATAAATTACTCCACATCCCCGGTGCCCGTATACTGAGAGTCTTTAATTGCTGTGCCCGATCTTGAACTCTCGGGATCCCAATAACGCTCCAGGGCCTCAACTAATCAGTAGGTTCTTGGGTCAGTGCTGCTTGCTATTCTGTTAGCCATCTAGTTAGCGAGAGGTTTTTGAGTAGGTTTCTGCCAATTTTGTGGCAGTCCTTTGACTGTCCCTTGTTTATTTTGTGTCGTCTTGTGGGTTTCGTGCTGTCGTTTTTGTGGCAGGACTTACAACGCTCTTTCTGGGCTTCTTCCTACTGCCACTTTGAAGGAAACAGAAAGTTCTTACAATAAGAGCTCTAAAGTGGACCTTGTTGGGGATCATCTTATTCTACTGCTGCCACCAGTGTAAAGGTTTTGTGCGCTGCCACTACTACTTCACCAACATAAGACATATATATATATATTTTTGCTTTGTTCATAAGTAGTAGCGATCAAAATCATACAACAAGCAATGAAACAGGCGCAGAACAGCTCTGCTTTTTAATCATGATGTGTGCTCTTATATAGCGGGAGGCCCCGCCTTTTCGTTATACTTCGCTCGACTTGGCTCGGCTTGGCTCGGCTTGGCTCGGCTTGGCTTGTCTTGGCTTGGCTCAGCTTGGTTCGGCTTGGCTTGGCTCGGATTGGCTCTGCTTGACTTGGCTCGGCCCAGCACTGACCGAGTCTGGCCTAGTATTACTTGAACATTCCATTACAGTATGTTAGTTATACACTTGTAAATATCTAACATACAGTTTTAGTAAGATTTTAACTCTTTGCTAATTTGGTTCATGGCAACTTTTTCATCGAAGGTCCTTGCTCAAGAATTTTTACATTTGTAATCATCCTAGTAAACATGGAATTAAAGCTTTTTTTGGACGTAGAGTGAAATTATCACATTAGGTTGGTGTAATTTGATTTTATATAAAAAAGAAGTCAATTGAAATGTGGCTTAGGGCAGATGGTTATAAAGTGAAAACATGAACAGCAAAGTAAATATTTAAAGACACTTTTTAGGGTAGAAAATATAAAAAAGGATAATTTTGATAATGCTTTATATCTAGCAGAATATTAAGACATTTACAACACAAACCATTGTTTCTTCACCTCTTTTTCAGTCCTTATGTCGACTGAGGGCTGGTTTAATTAAGTACTACACTGTACTTTACTAACAGCTATTATCAGGTCATCCTGAACAGTTCCAGATATGGAAGGCCTCAAAATTATGAGCCCTATAAACAGTATGACTGTCTTACAGCAAGTGTTGGAGTTGCACTCAGAGTCTGTATTGGAGCCAGTTTCCTCACCCTCATAGAGTTGATAGAGTATGGTCTTATCCGGCTTTCACTGCTTATTGAGAAACAAAATGAAGTTAATAAAGAACCTACTGTCACTTGGAAAAGTTAGATAATATATTCTTTATTGGTGTAATATTTAATGAAATGTTTTAATAGTTTCATATTTCCTATATAACAACTCATTCTCTTGTCTACAGCCCGTGCAAATCTTAAAGGTTGAGTAAACATTGGTCATGATTTTTAGCTATTTTAGAGTGTTTGTTATGGCGAGTCATGACAACATCCATAGACCAAATTGTTTTTCAGATGCAAATATTAGTTTTTATGAACTAAGCTATGTTAACTTGCTTACAAGACAGGATAAAAACTAGCAATCTATTTTTGAATTTTCATTTTTTGTTTGTCTGTAAAAACAAATCATTATTTTCAGTTGCAGTTTTGTAAAAATCGTATGGCTTTCACATAATTACACTAGAATAAAATAAAATGGTGTATGTATAAGAGAGCTTTCAATCTGAAAATTGGCATTGCCATGCTCTGTTTTAGCTGGACCAAGAAAAGTTTTTAATTTATTTTGTTTCTCAATACATTTGAAAGAAACTGTAGTCTGATAGCCTAGAGTTTCTGTTGAAAACAAATTCCAAAAAGGCCGCTTGTGGTGACCTAATGAAATCTAACCTAAATTCCCTCTGGGCATTTTGGCGAGTCTCCAGTCATTGATGTTTCTTTGCTGTTGTGATTCGACATGACCAGCCAAAACCACAGAGTCAATGCTTGCACAAGAATACTTTTAAAAACACTAAAATACCTGCTAGCAATATATACTAGTTTTGCAAATGCTAAGCAAACATAACACTCGATCACAAGAGATTCTGTTACAATCGACACAAAGTGAATCGGTCATATAACTAAGATTATGACTAATCAAAAACAATGAAACTTACAAAGTAGTTCATTCACAAATCAAAACAGCTTGCAATTAACTCAGCTACATGTTTTCTAAAAGTCTTTACAAAACATGTGGGTAGTTGTAGCACTTATTTTTATAAAATACATTACAGACACATGATCATTGGGATGTTTAGCAATTTTTGCAGTTTTTTAAAACAATTTTTACGTGAGCTACAAGCCCAGACTTGAGCATTTAATAGTAGTTGAGCATGTAATATATGTTAGCTCATTATGATCCTCAATTTCCAAAATTCAGAAAGAAACTGAGTAAGAATGGAGTTAAAATAAAACTCTTTGCAGGCACTTACTGGCTTTAAAAACTTCATATGTTATTAATACATGTTTAAATAGAATAATTGTGTATAAGAATAATTATTATAATTTTCAAAGCAAACGTGTAACAACAACACATAGCAGTGCTCGTTGGTGAAAAATTAGGGCTGAACGTGTCTTAACTCCAGAAAATACTTTTTTGGTTTTCGAGGCAGAATTTCTTAATCTGTAGATCAACAGCTATCAAGGGGAAACATTGCATACCTCATTTTAGTGTACTCTGCAAAATGTCTTTCCAAAAACTAATATTCTTTACAAGTACAGTAGAAATTTAGTTATCTTATCAGTTCATGCATATTCCGCTAAAAATCTCAGTTTTCAAAACATCTCAGTTAAATACTAGGATTCCAAACGGTAAAACCAACTTACCATAAAAATTGAAGCATACTCAACTTTGTCTATAAATAAGCCATAATAGGTGAATAAACAATATAATATATTTCATTGTTATGATGAAATATATCACCGATGTTAGACCTGAAAGAGAAAAAATAATCCTGGTTTCCGCTTACAGGATTACCTAATGACTTAATTTGCTCTGCTTTATAAGCATGTAAAAACTGAGCCAGTACAAATTAGTTATAAAGTTCCATATGAGAATCCTATAACAAAAAGTGACATAACACATTTTAAAATACTCTGCAAATATAGCGCAAGTTTTGAACTGATTCTCCTTTCTCTACCATAGAAGGCCGCAGTGAGCAATGTCACCAAGACAATTATTGTTGTTAACCCAAAGAAACAATTGATAGTCTGTGGTCTGCAGTTTTACTACAAAATTTGATTTTTTTTCTGTTTTCCTTTCATAGTTCACAATGGTAAACAATGTGTCAAAGGTCAGTGTTGTTATCATGGCTATTTATCTCCAATTCTTGAGTAAAAATGAGTACAACTGAGTAAAAAGTTTGATTAGCTGCACAAATAGTAAAATCCTGCAATAACTTAAGCATAACTAGAGCTTTGGGGAAACAAGCTGGGCATAATGTTGCAGTCATATGCGTATTAATGTTGAATTGCAGAATGACTGAGACCAGTAATATTGACTTTACATAAATGTATGTATGTATGTCTGTCATAAAGCCTCTTCAGTTAGCAAACATTTCCGTGACTCTATTGTTTTAAGTCCCCATGGCCTGCCACCAATGTTAATTTATGCTAAATTATTGATCTTGTTTAAAAGCACCACTTCAGAGTTATAGATTAGCAGTTTATGTCAAATACTTATTAGATGCGCATGTAGAAATGTGTGCAGTCAAGTGTCTATAGGCAATAATTTACCTGCAAGCCTAAATTGAAAAGGAGCAAGCTAAAAAAAGAAGCTGATTTTATTACAGAGAAGTAAATATTTTAATCTTGTTTTATTCAAGTTATTGTGTTGTTTTGAGTTCATGCTAATATCAATCACTTAAGATTGAGGTATTTAGTTGTTCAAATATTAAACCCATTTGTCTTATTGGGTTTGCTGATCAATATCATTTTGTGACTTTCGGTGTTCTGCTTATACTATATATATTTTTACATTATTGTTTACCATTATAATTGCATCATTTAACGAGTTGCAAAAATTTTGCGCTTGCGTCAATTAAAACTAAAGCATCAACTTTGCAAATGCTTGATACTTTGGTGTTTGAGTTTTTACTGTATAGCTTTGAAATCTACCAATCTCAATCTACAGTCAATGTTTATTTACCTTGTTGGGGTTCTATCTTATTAACATTGTATATTATTGATCTAATAGATATTCGAGCTGATCAATGAGTTTATTGCAATACTTTAACTTTCACTAGTACAATTTTAAAAACATCTTTATGTTATTAATAAGATTAGACTAAATATTAGACATGCCTGCTAAAAGTAGACACTTAGAGTTGAGGTTTTGCCTGTTTGAGTTCATAAAACGAGATGATAAAAATACCATATTAGGCTAAAGAATTGCAATAAAAAAACTAGTAGGCTTTATCATAAACTTGGTTTAAATTAATTTGGTTGTTTTACCAATTTCTGAAATGCTACTGTGACCGAAATTTTTGGGACTGCTCAAAATAAAAGTGTTTTTTGCTGTTAATACACGGCGTTTTAAATATCTGTTAAGTTGATTACACTCACATCAATAAAAACTACACATATTCTCTAAAAATATTACCAAATTACAACTGATGCCTTTTTAGTCTGGGTTTAGAATAAGATAGCTTTATCTGCATAGCCTATTAGGACAACATACTAGTATATCAATTGTCTTTACTGTCTTTACTATGATATGGAATCATATGAAAGTAAAATTGTAGATCTAAAGTCTGGTGCCTATGTAAACCACACGCATCAGTGGCATGATCGCAGGTACTAAAAAACTGAAAAAGCACAAAGAGCAAAATAGAGGTTGTCTCTTTTTTCGATGAGTTCAAAGTTTTTTGGATAACTCCCAACTACTGTATAGTACTTGAAGTAAATAATCTAACTTTCTTATACTGATCCGCTGCATATGATAGCTTATATTTTATTTTAGAAGATCAGACGGCCAAAATGACAGGTGAAAAAAACGACGAACACAAAGGAATTAGCTGGACAACATTCACTGAAAAAACTACTCTGCATGGAATCCAATATACTACCACAGATTCATCTCTAAAGAGACGGTGAGGATATTATTTAGCTTTTCAGTTGTTGTTAAAAAGTTTTTCTTACAGAAGAAACTTGACTAAAATAAAATAGTGCTTAAAAGTTTTTGCTGAAAAAGTGCATAAAAATTGGTTTCTAAAAACCTTTGTATCCTGGTACTCAATTTTTTAATACCTGGTGAGAATTCCTTTTAATGCGCTGTACATAAATGAAATAATGTTCCTTTATTTATATCGAGACTTTATCTTCAGATGCTTTTATACAAGAAGAAATGAGATCTTTTTTGAAAGAGAAGCTAATATTTATAAAAAAAACTAGAAGTTTTATTGAGCAATGGCAGTTAAATTTTTGAAAACCACTGACAGAGCAGAGACATGCGAAAATCTAAGCATTAACGTATGGGAATAGCAACAACAAATCAAAGAGCCTAAATAGAAAAATAGGATAACTCCTATAATCTGAATCCCACCAAACTTAAATAATACATGTAAAATCTTTTTTTTTTATTGCTCGCTTTGCCAAGTCAAAAAAACATAGTAGTCAAAGACAAAGACATTTTTCTAATAAAAACTTAGCAAAGGAAGTATATACATGTGTTTCTGTGAATTTCTAGAGGTGTACTTTGGTGTTAATCACTTCATGGACTTTCTGTTAAGGAAATTGAAGGATATGAAGGATAAGCCTTCATAATTTTCAAATGAAAAATAACTTACATAAGTTTTCATTTCGTTGATAAAATTGGTCAATAATAGTAAAAGTTAAATTGTATTTTTGTGGTAACTCATTCTACCTATAAATCAGCATCATTTATCACTAGCATTAAGCTGATTGGTGTGTGAAATTTTTTTCATTTTCAAAGAAATGGAATGCAAGACTCTCAAAAGCAAGATGGAGTGTTGAGTAACTTTGTGGAAGGCATGCAGCAGATGCGTGTAAAGACTCAACAAAATTAGCAAAAATGTGAAAGCGCAGAGCATTTACGTCAGTTAGGAGACACGATCACACACACACGCGCACACACACGCGCACACTCACGCGCACACACGCGCACACACACACGTGCTCATACGCATGCATGCACGCGCACACACACGTACACACACACATACCCACACATGCACACACACATGCACACACTTGCTCATATGCACACATGCACAGACAACCACACACACACACATGCATGCACACGCATGAATACGCACAAATGCACACACGCTAATACGCACACAAAAACTCTTGCACACACGCTCGCATGCACACAGGTGCACGCACACACGTGCGCACACACTCACATGCACTCACGCTCACTCGCGCGCACACCTACATAGGCTACATGGTCCTCCACAAACAGTGGCAAATGGGTGTATATTAGATATCAGTATTTTTCTTGCATTTGCAAATGTTTTCCATGTTTGTAGTGATCTGATTGGCAAAATGTTTCAAGACTAAAATCAATAAAACTTGATTGCAGCAAAAACACTTATATCAATTCATACCGCAGTGACAATGTCTATACTTGAGCGCAATAGCCGACATCGACTATCGCAATGATAAAAGCTAGTGACACCATTTCACATGGTTGTTTTCTGAGTTTTAATTGCAGTCAAGTTTCATTAATTTTAATCTAGAAACATTCTGGCATTTGGATCACCTCAAACATCAAAAACAATGGCAAGTGATAAAAAAATACCAATACACTAAAATAAAATCATATAAAAATAAAAAAAATGATATAAGTTTATCTGTAAAGACGCAATTAGGAATCACTGGTTTGATGAAGTGAGAATCTTGTGTGGCATGCTGAGTTTAAATACAACTTGATAGTGTACTTGATATTAATTATGTCTCTGAAATAACACAGTTGACAGCAGAACTACTAATTTAACTTACTATGTAACAAAGGCCAGTTTTACAGAAAACTGAAAAAAATTATGCTGCATTCCAGCCGCAGTCTTTTAGACCCGGTTAAATAAATCAAGTTTTTTGTTTTATAGAAACTGGTTTGGTCTATTTAAAGCTAAGCATAACAATTACCAAAGCGACTCGCAGGGAAACATCTGCATAGTCAGGCTTTACTATTTCTGAATTAAGCTGTCTTGATGTTATTTTTAGAATATTCTGGAGCGTGATGATTCTCATAGGAGTAGGATACTTTGCCTGGGCAGCATATCTTTTTCTTAGAGATTACAGCAGGCAGATTGTCAGCACAAAGATTAAAATTAGGAACTCCAAAGAAATGCAGGTATTGTTCATGTTAAGCATTGCAGGCTATATTTACCCAAAGTATAGCATTATTATATTAGTTGGCCTAAATGTTTGGCATTCAAACCTAAAATGTTGTAAGAAGCTTTTTAAACAGTTTACTTTTGTTAAAACTTTCAAGTTCAATAAACTATTGTTTTGATACTTCCATTAAAGTTTAAACAGTAAGCTCTCGACAGCTTTTAAATATATTGAAAACCACTATCAGAGCGATTCTGTCAAACCAAGTTATAATTTGTTGTAAATTAGGTGTTTTACCTGGTTATTTAGTTATTTAGTTATTCTACTATGTTATTGACTCCCAAAAATTCTGCTCATAATTACCCAAAAGAGTGAACATCTAAAACTAAATCACTACTTGCCCTCTATGTTTTAGCATTTCAAACTCATGTGCATGCAGGTATGCACTGTATTTGTTAAGGAAGGTATAATCTTACCTGCAACAAAAAATCATGTTGAAAAAATAAATGTCACTCTAACTGCAACAACAGACAGTAATCTCATGCTGTGCTGAGTCAAAAGAGTAGCAGACAAAATGTTTTTTTTTTTTCGAAATTTTTTTAGTTTGGTTATCAATTTTTTTAGCCAAATGATTATTGTGCGTGCTCATTTGTGACCAATCTAGACATACCAATTTCCCACTTCATCTGTCATTACCTTGACATATATTTAAAAAAATTATAATGGTTTCTAATAGTATTTTAACACGTGTGCATAACTAGCTATTGCAAATCGACTTTAATAGTTGCCATTAGCAAACACAATTGATATACAAACAAATACTAGATCAACAAACATGTAGACAAATTGTTTGGCTATCAAACAAATATTTTGCTATGACCACCAAAAAATACTTGCTATTTCTCATAAATACAACCAGACTGTGATAAAACGCATTCCGAGTTTGGTAGTTGAAATTAAAATATAATTATAATGAATGTCAGAAAAATAAAAAGCAAGATCATTTTTCTAAAACTTACCTGAATAGGTTTTTTCAATTTTGAATTGATTTCTAAAGATCAATAGAAAAAGTAAAGATGTAACTGTTTGTTATGTTCACAGTTATTAAAGTTTCTTAAAGTTATTAACAAAAAATAATCGTCAAAGTCTATTGTTAGTGCAGCATAATGTAAGTATGAAATTTAATTAATCCATTAGATAAATATATTTTTAAAAGTTTCCGGTATCGTTTTGGTTTAAAGTCTTTTACTTACAGCTTAGTCCAATTTATTTTAAGCAGTTCAAACAAGTTTATAGTATCTGCAACAAGTTTAATGCAACAGGTTTTGCTATTTGATTATGAGCAGATATGAGAGAACATGACAAATAAACTGTCAATAAAAAGCCTGTAACACTAATTTTTTTAGTTTCCAACTGTGACAATTTGCAGCAAAAACAACTGGAAGTCATCAGCAGTTTTTTCACCCTATGTGGACAATAAAACTCGAAAAGCAATCACAGATGTTTTGATAGACCTATATTTAGGAGGAGACCTTCCCCCACCTCCTGGCAAGTAAGAAGTCAAAGTTATTTTAAGCTTTAGTTTTTATGGACAGCATAACATTGCTGCTACTCTCGTGTGATGCTTCGATTATTACTAAGCATGACTTCAGAAGCTTTTTGCAAGCTCTAAGTTACTACAACTTTCAATTCATTATTCTAGTTTTTAGCAACATTATTACATGTATATTATCTACATAGCACTCTAAATACATTTTTGTTCAATTCACCTAATAATTCCTGGTTTCTGTTTTCATTTTTGCTTTCATTTGGCATCTAATAAGAAACATGATTTTGTTGACAATTACCAAAGTTAATAAAAGGTTATACATACCTACAAACATAAATAAATTACCCAGCCAGCTTCACAATGCAGTTTAGCTGTTATTTTAGAGCTCATAAAGAAAGTAAATTACAAAAGGGCTCTACAATGTTGACTGCAAACGCAATGTTAATTGCTATCAAACTTAGCTGGCAATTATTGATTACCACAACCATTATAAGGAGCCACCTGTCAACTGTAATCCAAGCCCCCCCCCCCCCCCCCCCCGCCTGTCAACTGTGATCCAAGCTAATAAAATCATTAGTATTTAAATAAATTTAACTTTTTTGTGTCCAATTCTAACAATTAGCATATAAAAGCCTAAAAAATTTAAAGCACTTCCTGCGAAACCTCTTCTCTACAAAACTCACAATAAAGATGACCTCATAAAAATTGATTAGGAACATGAGAATACTAGATAAATACAAAAATCAATACAACACTGCTGCAGCTTCATCACTATATTTCTAGCAAAGTGTTTCTATGAGTGGCTACGACATAAATAGAGAGAGTTTTTCAACAAAGACCTTTTTCTGAGATGAAACCTTAATGCTCTTGTGCAAAGCTTGTAAAATTATTTTGTAAAACTATATAGTGAAACAATAATAATCATGTTAGAAGATAATGTAAAACAAAGTATTAAAACTATTATGAAAAATACTGATCACATATGGTAACTAGAAAAATAATTGCAAAGAATCTGAGCCTTAGTCTCCTTGCAAAAAAGTCTTAGCCTCCTTGCTACAAAGTGCCACTACCTTTATTGGTGAAAAAGTCTTTTAAAGCTGACTTCATACCTGTTATGACCAGTACCTTTGCATAGCTTACGTTGATTACAACTGTATTATAGTAACGTCTAATTGAAAAGTGCCAGGGCATTTCTAAATTAAACAGACCGTCGAAAGTCTGGCTTTTTTAATTTTTCCATGAACGAAGTCATGGAAAAATACACTGGAGTGCATAACCATTACATAACCATTCCAAATCATTGTCAGTCAAGCAGAGGTTTTATTAAGAGACATTGTGATATAAATAAGAAATCGCTTTACATTTAGCAAAGCAAAGAGAGCATTAGCTTCTGACAAATCTTTCATACTCACAAAAATAACTTTATTCAGAGATGGTACTCTAGACTCCACGCAAACTGCTTTTATATAAACAATATAAGCTGGCAGGTTTACTTTGTTTTTAGGAAGTTTTTAAGATCTGGTATTTATGAAAACATAACAAGTATCTAGTATTTAAGAACCCTTTTAAAATATTTGCAACACTTAACAATACTATCATGTCATGGAGCCCTTAATTATAAAAATGATGTACAACAATGAGTCGAAGCAACTGCTCAAAAAGGCCTTTTCATAATGATATTAAAGCTAAAAAACTAAAAGCTGTATGTCCAAATGTTTCACCCCAAAAGTCAATAGGCCAAGATACTGAAAAACTGAGAAGCTTTACGATTGAGATGCTGAGAGGTTGAGATGCTGAGAGGCCGAAAGAATAAAAGTTAAAATGTTAAAGAAGTTTAACTAGTTATTAAAATAGCCAAAGAATCAAATCACCAAAGGTTCAAAGACAAGATGACTCAATTAAACCGAAATTTAATTTTAAAATATTCAAATGTTTGCATGTTTAATAAGCATATACTAAAGAAAATAATTTTTTTATTCCTATGCCAGAGTGCCAGAAAGTTTAAAAACACTATGGTTGCTTGACTAGCCAAATATGTATTATGTTGCTATAAAACACATTTTATAAAGCTTGTTCAGCTATGCTGACGTAATAGTAATGTATGCGTGCCAAGTATTGATCAAATTGTTAAAATTATGAGCAGAGCATCTTAATGTAGATATTGTTTTGCAATGCAAGGTACAACTGGAGTGATCCCATGTACTTCGGGCTGTCAAAGGACACCAATGTCAGTAGTGAACTCTTTGAGAAAGAAATGAAGAGGATGTCTCACAAGTTAAATGAAACATTCATGCTCTGCCAAGTACTGGGCGTCACTAAACCTTGCTCCGAGATACTCCAGCCAGAAAGGACTGATGCAGGTTAGAGTTGATTAAAATATTGACACACCAACATCTGTAACGTTGTATTAGCGAGTTGAATTTCCTTGAATAATGTGTACTAACTACTTGCGAAGATTATCGGGTAACATAGAAGTGAGATGACAGGATCAGCACAGTTTTCAATCATGCATGAGGTCAAAAGAGGTTCGCGAATGAATACAATATAATGTACTCGCAATAAAAATTTGTTTATAACATATTAGAGATAATTAATAAAATAATTATAATTGAGCTCTAGTTTGATTAGCATAGCACTGCAAGTTCTCTGCTTTAAAAGGAAACTAATTGCAACAATTACTGAAGTATACCAGTCTTAGCTCATGCTTGATAATATTTAACATTTGATGTTCTCAGTCAGTTATATTTTCCATATCTTAATATTTTTAGCAAACATGACCAGATTGTGGTAAAATTCTGAGCAAGAAAGAAAACGAGCAGTAAACGATGCTTATAAAAACCAAATAGTTTGCTAATTCTGCCAAATACCCAAATTATAAAGTGAAGGTTGATGTTAGTCCTAGATTTTTCCATTGTAAGTTTTACAGTTCAAAATACTAAAATAATATTCATTTTATGTATCATGGCAGTTTAAGATTCTTCTTTATTATTAGTTCTCTGCATCAAGAACATAAATAAAGCCATATCAATTTCATTTGTTAGTTGATCATGCTTAAATTCATCAAAATTAAAGTTGTCAGTTATCAATTACAATTGTATTGCTAAAATGTTAATTGATTTGTGCTAGGTTAAACTCACAGCTTAACTTTTGGCTTATCGCATAATTAAGTGAGACTCTTCCATGTGTCTCTAATTACAGCCAATAGAATGGGTAACATTGTTTCTCGCTAAACATTTTTTACGGTACCAAAATAAAGGAAATACATGTACATCAAGCCCATGTCAACAAAAATATATTTCAACTAAAAATCTGCCAAAAGATTGCAAAGTTACTAGGTCATCTCTATTTTAAATTTTAACTTAGGTAGTAAATTTTAAGCTGAATAATTTAGAAAATAAACATTTTATTCTTTTGTTAGATGAAGTAATAGATCTGCCATTGAAAAGTTAATCATTCAAAATTTTATGTTTGATCTCAACTCTCCAATTCTATACTTTGAAGTTTGCATTTTAAACTTCTTTTTTCGCTAAATTCAAGTTGAAGATCACAGAAACCTCAGATATACAACACCCGATGTTTCACCAGAAGTATGTGTTTAGTTACTACACAACTAGCTAGGTTTTGGTGATAGTCTATTTAATGCAACAAAATTGGTTGTAATGCTTACTTGAAACACTGAGTCAATTGTTTTAGAGTTTTCATATCTGTTGAGTAATTATATTTTATAAATGCAATAGGTATAATATATAAATAGCCTTCTTTTGCTTTACTGTATACGACCCAAATGCTCTCCTTGTTTTAGATAACATTTTCAACATCAATTTTAGGTTTCTGTCATCAGTTTAACAATAATGGAAGTTTCTACACACACTCCCCTGGTATTAGCGGCGGACTCACAGTTGTGATGGATGCTTTAGTAGATGAATACTTTGTTGGACCAACCTCTTATACTGAAGGATTTTCAGTGAGTAGAAAGTAGTTTTGAAAATTTATCGCGGCAAAGTTTTTGCCATGGTATTGCCGTTTAGAGTTTAAAGAGCCTACACAATTTAAAAAAAATTTCTCATTTTTGTGTTAAACCAATTAAAGTTAAAGTTTATAGTACAAAAGAATACGCTAGTTTCATTGCTAAATTGGTATGTCTAGTTATAAGCACCTAAAATGTTACATCTAAGATAAGATGTTCTTCAGTGTTCAATTTTTCCTCATTTTATCAATTTCTCACTAAATGCAACTTGCGTTATCAAATTTTCTTAATGCTTGTCGGGCACAATTTTGGTCAAGACTTAATACATGAAAAATTTAAGCATTATGTTGTTTGCTGGTTATTTCTTTATGCTACTTTAACAATTTTTTATTATTTTGATAATAATCTGATTGACTATTAAATTAAATTAAATTAAAATTAAATTACGATTGGTTAAATAGTTAAGGAAAGCTTATCTAGATGCTTATCCATCAGTTTCTCTGAAGCTCACAATCTGAAATTACCTAAAGTGTCTTTTTTATCTCTTTTATAATTAATACTGCTTTCATGTATAATTTTTAATTGTGTTACCATGCTGTACTTTTATGCAAGTTTGGTGTTGGTCATACATGTAAGAGGTAACTGCTAGGTTGTGTTTTCAGTTGAACCCATCTTAAGAGATTATCAAAAACGAGCTGATCATGTGCTCCAATTGCATTGCTACTGGCCATAAAAACAGCATAAGATTTCGTGCCCTGTTCTTTTTCCTTCTATATCTACTGTAGACTTTTGAGCTTTCTACTGTCACTTTAGCTAATAAGCTACAACCTAACAGGGTTCAACCTTTAATCGAGTGCTCCATGCATGATTAACAGATTGCTATTTGCTATTTTGGTTTCTTTGCCAATTTGGCATTGAGCTGGTTTAAAAGGACTTGCTGAATGTTTTTGTGTATTCGGTAATTGTCTTGGAACGCAATTTGACTAGATAATTGACTTTTGGTCTTGTTTTATATCATTGATAGCACTAGTTGGCATTTTGAAGTCATTTTTCAGCACATGATGGCCTATTTGTAGCATTAGCATTCCATATTTTTAATTCCAAAAGATATTTTAATAATTTGCTGTGGACCTGAGCGAATCAGTCTATCAGCGAAGTCTATCAGCAAATCAATGTCCTTTTTCATTTTGGCATACAGCTGTATGGCTTCTATGTAAAAAAAGTTGTAGGCCTATATCTTAAGGCTACTCCTAAACAGACTCCAATGCAGACAAGCCTCAGTGATCACAATAACTTTGATGGTTGCCATGCTTAATTTTACAGCCATCGTTTTGTTCCCATTAGCCTCCAGTTTATGACTGACACCTTGATGAGTTTGAGCAATGTGAAGACTGCACAATTCTCCCGAAAAGATCCTGCTATAGGGAATTGAGTCATAGGCCTTTTTGTCATAAATTCAAACTCTACTAAGATTCGTATAGTTATTGCTATAGCATGCCTTCTCCACATGCGTTCTCCAAATATACAGTATACCCTCAGGATATGATTACTCTGATATCAGATTTTTTTGTCTTACACGATAGAGCATGAGGGATTTTTCACCCCACCATATGAATATTTTTTCACCGTAAGAATATAACAAAATTTTTGAATAAGTTCAGAATTGGCAGTCAGTGTGCTTGTTACTTACATCAAATTAACAAAGTCACCAAAACGCAGCTTGCCAAACATTTTTTTACATCTCCTGAAAGAAACCATGATTACCGATTTCTTTCAGCTCAGCAATTCTCGCGCGTGAAACGGTTATATTTCTCTTTAAAACCTGTAGCAAAATTGGAGTTGTGATCCCTTCATACCAAAATTTAGTGGTCAGACAACTTCTATTAACCTGCTAACACAAATCCACTTCATTACGAAAACAGCATCATTTGGGTTTTTTAGCCGGACAAGGTTGAAAAATGTTTTAAACAGCTCTACTGTTTAGCGCAAACAAAGCCAGACACTGATAAGTGATAAATTTTCATTGATTAAAAAGTTGAAATTCAGTAAAATAGTAAAAAATACATGCTAAAACTCATGTTCAAGTGTGTGTTTACTAGGCTAAACTTATTGGAAATAAATTCAAAGTTTATGTTATACGTACATAAGTTTTGAAGGTAAGGATTCCTACGGTGCATTATGTTATATTGCAGATCAAAACCACTAAATACAATAGAGTTACTGTAGGTAACTATAGTTAATTAGGTTAACCTACTATTCTGGTTCTAAATTCTAATATGTACAGCCCTTATGTGAGATATGTGGCATTGTATAATTACCATGGTTTTTACAACCTTACATGCGATTTTTTCACTATGCGATGCCAATCCCTGAACGAATAGACATCGTATCTTGACGGTGCACTGTATATACACTATATATATATATATATATATATATATAAATATACTAATAAATTATTTAAAAGCAATACTTATCTTTTTTCTCAGCTACTGTCAGTTTCATGACTTTCTCATTCATCAGGCTGTGTTGAAATCTAAAAATGTAGATAGTTTTGAAATGTAGATTTCAACGCAGCCTGATGAATGAGAAAGTCATGAAACTGACAGTAGCTGAGAAAAAAGATAAGTATTGCTTTTAAATAATTTATTAGTATATAGCTGCTCCAATATATTGTTGAGCACTCTAATTTTAGTAATACTAGTCCATAATTCTTAGGAATTTATAGTTTATATATAAATATATATATATATATATGTGCTTTGTATATATACTCATGCTACAGACAGTACTGTTTCAGCTATTGAAGCCTCATCAGTGAAGCTCAGAGCTTAGGCAAAGGACACAAATCCCAGTACCAATGAGAGTTGACTTCCTGGCATAAAACAACTAAATTGCCTCACAGACATTAAGAAAGTCAATGCCGGACACCAACGTGCTCAAATCACAAAAGTGATGAGCTTTGCAAAAATTTTATTATATATAGCCTTATATATACAATATAATATATAACAAAATACAATATATATACAATATATACATAGGTATATATATAAATACTATGAGTGCATAAATAATAATCAGTTGTCATTTAAGTAAATGCAGAAGTGATGTGTTAGTAGATATTTTATTGTTTGCTGCAATGATGTTAGCCGTACGTGTAAAAAGGAGTTTTATGTTTCAGAATTCAAAAACAGGCGTATGTCAATAAGCAAAGCCGGTCTAATTAATTGTTAGACATTCAGAACTTTGGTTCGGCAATTGGTTCCTCTCCTACAAAAATCTGTTAAATAGGTGGCTGTCCACGATGTTAACCAAGTACCATTACTCTCTGATCTCAGCTACGGAGTTGCACCTGGGGAGGTGACTCAATTCATTGTACAACGAAAAGAGGTGACAACGTATACTCAGATATGCAAGTATTAACTTTCAGCAAGTGTTGGTTAAAAAAGACAATTTGAAGTTGTAGTGAATCATTTACTAATGGTCAACAGCTGCGAGTAAGGTTTAAGTGATTGATTAGTTCATTCATTTTAGTAAGGCCCTAAACAGCCAACTCATATAAGCTTACCTTTAACTGCTTTCGTTCACAAGATTATTGTAATTTTTTGAGATTTCTATGAGCCTAACTGCAATTTTGTTATAATATCGCAATGCGTAAGCTTCTAGAAGTAGGGTAGTATCTGTATGACAGTATATATGATATGTGAAGTGTATTTCTACTCGAGCTAGTCAAACCCTTATAACAAAAACGGGAGTTGAACTTTGACTTATTTGGCAATTTTCAGATAAAAAGAGTTCCTCCATATGCTGACGGTGGGCAGTCAGACTGCTTTGATGCTGATAATCTACCAAACCCTTTGCACTACTACTCAGTCTACTCTTATTCAGCATGTAAGAGTGAGTGCAAAGTTGCACATGTTCTCAAGAGATGTGGATGCAAAGATCTCTTTGACCACTGTGAGTAGCAACTAAGCAAATAAAGATTTGAAGCATTTTTACATACACTCAAGTTTGAAGTTCATCAATTTATTCAACATCATTTAATAAGAGCACAGATTTAAAACCGACCATTAAAATTTCCCCAATTGTTTGAAAATCTAAACATACAACTGTTAAACTTCCAGAGCAGGTGCAGATGTAAAAAGAGTTTTCAGGCAAAAAGGGGAACTTTCTGGCAATAAACGCAAAAATATAAAAAAATTATTTGTGTATATTGTTTGTTGCTAAAGTATTATAAAATAATAATAAGATGTTCCTGAGAAATGCGGATGTAAAGTTATCTTCAATTGTTGTATGTAGAAATTTGAACAAAGGCAAAAAGAGGTACAGTACATAGACACAAAATAAAGTTTGAAGTTCATGAAAATCCATTTTAAGTGCTTGTTATGGCGCTGATATAAACTACACTGATACAAATTGACACAGTTTTTGTCACTGTCACATATGTAGAAAAACTTGAAAAATAAAGAGGTGAATTTTATTGCAGTAAGTGCCATACAAATAAAAATTACTTCCGTATACTGTTTGTTGTTCATGTAACCTAAAATTTATAAAAAACTAATGTGTCATCTTTCCACTATCAACTACCCTACTTATTTCACTTGCACAAAATCTATAGATTGTTGTGCATATTGGTACGTTTTTTTTGCAAAATATCAAAAGCACATAACGAAGATGTGCAAGTTGTTTAATAATACGGTGTCATCATTGCTACTTTATTACCTTTTTAATCAATAAAATGTTTTAAAAACAATGTTAATATTTACAAAGCTCTTAAAATAATAGCTACCCAATCTTATTTAAATTTCATTTTTTCTACATCACTTGTTTTACACCAGAGAACAGTGCAATCATTCTATAAAACCTGCATTTGTATTTCAAGACTTCTGACAAAAGGTAATACTCACAGCATAATATACATATGCGCTATGACAAAAGCTAGGTGATTACCAGCCTGGTATGTTTGACAATTTTTGTGCTGTACATCATAACTTTGTCCTTACTTTGATTTTAGCTTTGAATGGATCAAGATCTTGCTATATTCAAGAGATGCTCGAGTGTTCTGTTCCTGTGGCCAGTATGTACCAATATTAACTTTACTCACCCTACTAGTTAATATCATTGTAGTAGCACCTAATAGAATACATTTGCTCAATCTTTCTACTACCAACTACTTACTAATTTCACTTGCACTTGTCTAAAAATGATTGTCAATATTGGTACAATTTTTTTTCAAATCTTATTACGCACTTTGTTAATTAGCTTTATAATTTTTCTCTGCCGCAAAAAACTGCATGACCCGGTGTGTCTATAGTCAAAATACGGGCGATTTCAAAAAAAATTTAGTAAACAATGAAACTTTCCAGCAACTTTCTAAATATCAATTGCATAGAAAGGTGAAAACACAAACCTCACTATAAATCATGGAAACATGGATAAAGACCAGTTGATATACTTCAGTGACTTTCTCTAACTCTTATTAAACCAGACAAAATTTCAGAAAAAATAATAAAATAACCAGATAATGCTTATTTATAATTTTAAAGGTTTCTGGAAACCAAAATGTTACCTTGATTATCATTATGGTTTCCAATCATTGACATCAACATACATAGTTTAACTTTAAATTATACCTTCCGTGTCTTTTCTTCAGCTGAGTTTCGAAAAAAACCAGAAAACTTGCACAAGTGCAACTGCAGAGCTACGTGTAAGGAAGTTCAGTACACTGCTAGATTGTCTTCTACTGCTTACCCTAGCAAAAGAATGGCGGAAATTGCTGGATGTGTCTCTCGTATGTAAAGACCTTACATTTTTATTAATGTGAAGTGTCAAATTAAAGTACATCTATTAAAACCCAAGCATGACTCACTTTCAATTACGCATATATCAAGAATAGCTTATTTGCACTTTTTCAAAGTTGTTAACTATTTTATTTCATGTGGTCTAAAAAAATTGAAAAAACAAAATTGGACCGATAAGTAAAACTGCAACAGATTAGCTTGCTATCTAACCATTAGGCACCATTTGTAAATGCCTCTATAGAACTATGCAAATGGCTTCAATACAAGCTCATACTAACATCAACAAAAAATTTCTCTTGTGTTGTAATAAAAATAAGAACAAGTTTATGAGTACTGAGTTTCTAAAAAACCATTTCATTGTACAATATCTTGAAAACTTGAGGAGTAACCTGGCCTGTAGTTGCCGAATCATCAAGACTATACTTTTGTCATTTTAAATTTTGCAGTCTTCAATGAAATGACGGCTGTATTTCCAATCAGATCTGCCCTCGCTAACAAAATAATTGGTCTACATGATAATCCTATAAAAATCATCAAAAAAATAAATTCATTGGCCATCTAGCATAAAAAATAGTTTGACTCAAAACTACGGAACCTAAAATCTTGTTACTAGTTTTGATATAATGTAGGTTTTGATTTAACTTCTGTAATATTTCAGAATGCTTCGAGCATACTAAGAAGAACCTTGTAATGCTGCATGTAGTTTATGGTGAAATGTCATATGAGTTGCTTGAGGAAGATGTCATGTACAAAGGATATGACCTCATAGGTTAGTAAAAGTTTCTCAGTATGTAATAAATGTAAACTTTGCAGTGTTGCGCTTCTTAGCTATGCGCTTCTTAGCGTGGCTCAATTATTGGTGAACCTTTTGCATGAATTACTAAGTTAGTTACTGTATCTATCAAGTAATAAACTCCATTTTACTTTAGTTCAGGGGTCTGCAACCTTTTCCACTCAAAGATCCATTTGGACTCATTCTCTGAAGGAACAAACACAGCGGGTGCTCCAAACCTCCTTCAATATTTTAAATTAAAAAATACATAAAGACTGCATGAAGCGATTTTGTTTAGCTTTAATGTTTTTATAGTATGTTTACAACATAAAACAAAAATTTGAGGCATGTATAATGATTAAACTAAAAAAGTTATACTTTTGCAAAGAATAATAAAATAGCTAGTAATAACTGGATCGTAACATGAAAATATTACGTTGTTTATAAGGTTACTTTCAAGAAAAATTGCAATTTCATGTTCAATTGAATCCTTTTGACAAAACTTTAAATTAAATTCTATCTGCAGCAAATGTCATTCATGCAGAAAATGAGACTCAAATTAGCCTTGGGCATCAGTTCTGAAAAGGCCTTTTTTCTCGCATCTCCCTTTGGATATTTTTTAGCAAAGGCTGCGTGTTTATTCTGAAAGTGTATTGCGACATTTGTATTTTTGTTTGCAAAATTATTATTGCATATTAAACAAACTGGTGAACCAGTCTCATCAGTGGTGAAAGCAAACAAATCAGCCCAGGATTAAATGTTCTATTTTCTTCTATCACTTTTTTTCCCTAAATATTTACCATAGTTTGCCAACCCGGGGTAAAAAAAAACAAGAAGTGTTGTGCCGGCTGGTGTTATTTTGGCAAGTTATTGGCACATAAATAATGATGCATAACCAGCGACAGTGTTTGAGTTATTACCATAAGTAATATTTTTAAAATATATTACAAAATCTAGTGATAAAACCTCTATATTTTCATGAATTACTCAGCATATGGTAAAAAGGAAAAAATCCAAATTCAGAAGGAGCCACAGTGAAGGAATGAAAGAGCCGCATGCGGCTCCTGAGTTCCGGGTTGCTGACCCCTGCTTTAGTTTGTACACAGACGCTTGATTAACAAAACTTTTAAGTTCATAAAAATTATACAGTAAGAACATATAAGTCAAAGCAAGGTTTGAAAGGCGACTTTGAACACTGAACATTAAAAAAACTATATTAGTGTTGATTTTTCCTATCCAGCAGATATTAAAGAGATTTACAGAGCTTGCAAATTTTACTAACCTTTTTCTTCTCAGCCAAGATTTTGTTTAATAGAATATAAATTTTACAAATGCTATCAGTTCATTTTTGAAGCAGTTTTATCATTACTTTCCTTTCAGAAATATGCATTCTATGAGCAATGTGTCTGTCTTACAGCAAGCCTTGGAGGTACACTTGGAGTCTGTATGGGAGCCAGTTTTCTCACACTCATGGAGTTGATAGAGTACAGTCTCATCCATCTTTCACTGCTGATTCAGAAAATAAATCAAGTCAACAGAGAACCTATCGTCCCTTGAAAAAGATCAAAATATTGATTATTAATTAGTGTATTGATTTTACGATTTAACGAAAAATGTGAATTATATATTATTCTCTACATAACAGTCTATAGTCGATGGTAATCTTACAAATTCAGTAAACTTGCTAATTCATTAGCTTTGTTTTTCACAAAGTTAATTTTTTTGACTTCAATTATTTTTATATGAATAGAACCAAACTTTTCTAACATAATTTTGAGAACTTTCTCAACAACTATATGTATTTATTTAAAATAAATTTCAATTTTAATAAACTGTACACTAAAGCTTTTTTTAAACTAAAGAGATGGTTGTCAGCACTCTGGATTAGCTTACCCAATAAGATATAATAAATTTTTTTTTAATATATTTAGTTTGTATTTACATTTGGATCAGCTGTGACCTGATAGAATGCTGTATCTTTAACCATCAGATTCAGGTTAAAATTCTGAAAAGCTACTAATGGTGATAAAAATTGCATCAAACATTGAATTGCGTCCTGCAACTGGGTATGTTCCCAGTCGTTGACGGTTCCTCTTCGATAGGCTCAGACATGTTCAGACATGTCCAGCTAAACTCATGGAGTTAATGTTCATGCATCAATTCTCTTACAATTTGCAGGCAGCCTATGCTTGCAGTGAACTAAGGTGAAATCATTTTTTGAGAGATGAATCATAAATACATTTCCTCGATCAATTAAATATAGGTCATGTCTCATCACAGTTCACAAAGAATGAGCGTTCAAAATACTTCTCAACTACAGTAGGTATTTTTGTTTGAAATACACTCACTTATATAAGTTACAGAATCTTTCAGGACCAGCACTTTAATGGTATATTGATTGGTGCCTCTTAAAGCAAGACTTTTCTGCATTTATATGCAATAGTTTTTACAATTATAGAAAAAAACATTTGTTTTAAGTAATAACAAGACCGACTAGATTAATCTATGACAAAACCATTAAGTTTCAATTAAAAATGTAGCATTTGTTGGTTTTGATGACCAAATTTTGTTGAGCACTGGAAATACCTAACAAGAATTTACAATTGATTATAAATGCTCAAAAAATTGTGATTAAGCTTTTGGTGGAAGTTATAGCCACAAAAACCTAACATTTCAAACGATCTCGTTCAATTTTTTTCAAGTGACTAATTTATAAAGGTTTTGTATAGCCAGATACAGAGGATTGTATTTCAATGCAATATTATTAAAGACTGGAACTTAGGTAGCATTAGGTAAAATCTGAAAGTGATAAAAAAAAATTGTATAGAGTGCTTTTTAGAAACAACTTTTTCTATAACAAAATGTGCAAAACGCTAAATTTCACACTTCTGTGCAACTGACCTTTGCAAAAACCAAACTGGTTGGCATGGTTAAAACCTAGATAATTGGACATAGCAGCTGCAAACAAGCAATTACATTCAAGCAATTGACAATTACTTTATGTCATTTAGTAAAAATTTATAAAATAATTGTTCGTAGGAAACATGTGTCTATTGCAGGCATTCATATACATGTAAATTGCCGAAAAAGGCTAAAACGCATCTTTTCATAATATTTTTTGTGTGCCTTGCCACTTTTACGCCATTGAAATATAATTTATAAAATATATAAATATGTTAAAAATCAACAACATAAACTTAAATTAGTTTGAAGCTATAACGTGTTAAATATTAAAAAAACACAAAGCATTTTTAGTACATTGAGTGAACAGAAATTTTAGAATCAATTATCAGTTTGGGTATTTTGCAGCAATTTCTGTTCGTGCCATGTATTACACTTGCAAATTCACAAGCTAGAGCTCTGTATTTTGAGTGGTATAATTCTTTGTTGACCCAGAATTTAGCCTCATTTTCTATTATGTGCTCACAATGACATATATATATATATATATATATATATATATATATATATATATATATAGGCTTTGTACTATGTAAAAACCTTAAAATGTAAATTCTATCAGAGTAATTAATTTACGCACCAAAATGTTAACCGTAAGGCATCATTTTTATAGTCGATTTTGTGAAAAGTGAAACACAGTCATATTATAGCCTATGAGCGTTCCAACATTTAAGAAATTCAAGATTCAAGCAGAATTTTAAGCAAGTTGTTTTAGACTAAAACTTATATTTAAGTCTGTGTTTAGAATAACAAATTTTTTAAAGCTAATTTAATGTTTTTTTAAAGTTACATCGCATCACAAAAGTCTAGCGCACCAAATATTTTGTGGTCAAGTTTGTCTCACACTGCCATTAGCAGCTGCGTTTGTTGTGAAGGTATGCACTCCATACAGTAGTGTACAAAGTAATGTTACATATTGTAGCAGATCATAGCCATTAGATAGACATTTGTTACTTTATGAAAAATCTCTGCAAAGTCTTAATCTGTGACACTGTTGATTTTAGTCAGTTACTTTGTCAGATATATAGTTTATATATAGTATATATATAGGTATATATATATAGGTATATATATTTATATACATGTATATATATGTATAACTAACTAGAGTGTTGGAATAGGTTAATTTTACTTATCTTTCTTCCAGGTTGATGTTTTACTCTGGGGTCACGACAGGTCTGTTTTGCGCTAGTGAACTCTTCAGGTGACTTGTGATTTAACACAAGTCACCTGAAGAGTGCATCAGCACGAAACAGACCTGTCGTGACCCCAGAGTAAAACATCAATCTGGAAGAATGATAAATAACATTAACCTATTCCGACACTCTAGTTAGTTATAAAACTATGCACTTTTTAGAGCGTAGAGGGCTGTTAGCAGTAGACCTGACCACTTATCTATTATATACATGTATATATATTATATGCTAGTATGACTTATCAGAGAATATCGACTTTTTCTATTATTTTTGATTCTATTTATGTTTCAGCTTTTTTGACTGCCAATATGTTTTATGATTGAAATGGAGAAAACACAACTGCGGATAAAACGCTCAAAGGAAAAATATGTGCGACATGGTGTCACTAATTGCTATCATCACTATAGTTGATGTCGGCTATCACGCTTAAGTTTCAGCATTACAAATTTTTATTCCCTCGTTTAATTTTACATGTTTAATTTCAAATACTCTGTAGCATGTATAATTGTGTTTTAAACACAAAACCCAAATACTTATGAATTATTTTGAATGTTCATTCTTGGTTGATTTTGATTAGTCATAATCTCATTTATATGACCGAGGAACTTTGTGTCAATTGTGTTGGGATCTAGAGAGATTAGGTATTATGTCTGCTTAGCATCTTCTAAGTTATTACTTATTGTTAGCAGAGGTTTTAGTGTTTCTAAGACAATTCTTGTGCAAACATTTTCTATTTGGTTTTGGCTGGTCATATCTGAGCACAATGGCAAAGAAATCTTGGCAATTAGAAACATGCCATATTGATTGCCTTGAACCATTTTAGGTTGAGGTCATTTCATCCACTCCAATAGCCTTTATAAGATGTTGTTTTCATGTCACCAATTCTGGAACGTTAGATCACAGCTCCTCTCGAATGTATTGATGAACAATATAACAATAAGAAACAGGATAAATTACAAAATGTTTCATCTCTTAGTGGTCAAGCTACAACAGAGCCTGGAACAGGCAGTTCTTAGAATATAAGTTGTACAACCATACTTTCATTTTAGTGTTTATATACAACGGCCGTGACAATTTTACAAAATTATGATTGGAAAGCTTGACCATTTCTACAAAAAAAATGATAACTTAAAAATAAATAGTTAGTTTTTATCGCTTCAAGTAAACAGATTAATTTAGAAAAAATTATAGACACTTGTATTTGCATTCTTAAATTAATTTTGTTTAAGGAACTGATGTAATGAATGGGCTACAAACAGCTAAAAATCATCATCAATATGGTAGCAAGGTCAATCAATCATAAGTGATAGGACTGGCTGCAGACAAATGCGGACTTATTATATGGGAGATACAGAATTATTAAAGTGTGCCTTTAAGTATTAAAAACTGCTCACCATTTAAAAATCCACGTTTTCACTTTTTCAAGTAACGATAGGTTTTCTGTTAACTACATTCTCTCTTTGAATCAGCAGTGAAGGACAGATGAGACCGTACTCTATCAACTCCATGAGAGTGAAGAAACTGGCTCCAATACAGACTCCGAATGTATCTCCAACACTTGCTGTAACAGTCATATTGTTTATAAGGTTCATATTTCTGAAGTTCATATATTTATGAAACTGTTCAGGATGACTTGATAATAGCTGCTAGTACATGTAAAGTATTACTTTATCAAACTAACCCTTGGTCAAGCTAATGACTGAGAAGAAACAGGTCAAGTAAAATTTATTAGTTTGTAAATGTTTTCATTTTCTGCTAGATATAAAACATTATCAAAATTATACCGTACTTTCGCTATCCTTCACTTTTAAAGCTGTCTTTAAAACCTTGTTTTGGTGTTTGTGTTTTCAATTTATAACAATCTGTTTTGAACCACACTTTAAGAGATTTCTGTTTTCTGTAAAATCGAGTTACACAAGCCTAATGCAATGTTTTCACTCTGCTGCTACATAGCTATAATTCCATAAATACTAAGATGACTACACATGTAAAAGTTCTTGAGCGATGACCTTCGATGCAAAAGGTCATCAAGAACCAATATAGCAAAGAGTTATATAATTTTCATAAAACTATATGCTAGACGTTTACAAGTGCATAAGTAACATACCATCTGTGTACAGCGTAAAGAATAAAAGTGAATTGTTAAATATTGTTTTTTTTTAATTTTCAAATTTTTTATGATAACTTTTATAGCTGTAATTTTTGTTGCACTACATCGCTAAAGTGTTTCTTAGGGAGATCTCAATGAAGATTACTTTTTAATTATTTTCTTTTAGAGGACAAATTTGTACACATTGTTTAAGATATTTGACTCAGATGACTTTGGTTGGCAGTAGTGAATGCCTTTTGATACTTCTGTGAGAAAACACCATGTGATCTTTATGAATAATAAACAGTTGTAGACTACTATAATAAAGCTTTTCAAATATCTCTGCTCAATGATTAATACTTTAGTTTAGAATATTCTATTGGCAATCTCTTATATTCATGAAGTAAAATAATATATATTTTACTGTTCATCAATTGAATCGTTTTAAATTTGAAATTCGCATGAGAAAACTGTTTGCCAAAGGCTTCCATGGATTTGAAAGTTTTGTTAATTATTTTCATAGGTAATAATGAAGTGGAGTAGACCTAATTTGGTTTGAATAACAAACTTAATAACTCACAATACAGGTTTACCATTATTGGGAAGTGGAGAGGAATGCAAAGTACTCACTTGATACAGACTGATAATTTTTATTCACCTATGAGGTCATATTCTTTGTACAAACATCTTCCTCAAGCAGCTCATATGTCATCTCACTATAAACTGTATGCAGCATCGCAAGGTTCTTCCTGGAATACTTGAAGCATTTTGAAATATTACAAAAGTTATACAGAGGCGTTAAGCTTATCAAAATTAATTTAGTTTCAGCAGTTTTTGAGTTCACCGGTTTGTTATGCTAATAAGTCAATGCATTTATTATGACATCTTTGTTAGGATCATCATGTGGTAGATGATTTTAGTGTTGGTGAAAGATGATCTTGTTATAACCATGGTAGGCATTTCATTGAAAGCTGCACAGATTTTGATGACAAAATTTTAGTTCTAAAAATTTGACAACTATCGGCAGGTCATCTCAACATTATTTTTGAAAATATTTGGTTATTTTGACCATTCAGAAACAAAAAAATTGAAAAGCGATTCACCTAACAACATATTATTGTACAGTGTAGACATTCAGTGCATGTTTATTGTTTGAATAATTCAATGTCGAACATACTTGTGTTTAAAAATTCATTTTGGGATTTCACATAGGGCAAAAAACTAAATACATACCAGAGTCACATTCAACAATTTTTCTCATTCCCTTGTTAAAATAAGCTGTGGAAGGCAATCTAGCAGTGTATTGAACTTCCTTACACGTAGCTCTGCAGTTACACTTATGCAGATCCTTTGGACTTTTTCTAAACCCAGCTAAAGAACAGACAACAAAAGGCACACTTAAAGATTAAACTAGGTATATTCCTACTGATGATTCAAAACCATTAAAATAATCAAAGTTAAATTTTAGTAAATCTTAAAGTTTTAAATGAGTGTTCTCTGGTTATTTGACTTTTTTCTTTGAAGTTTTATCTGGTTTAAGCAGAGTTAGAGCGAGTCACTGAATTATATGTATATCAACTGGTCTCTATCATTGTTTCTTTGACTATGGTGGGGTGTTTGTTGTCACCCTTTTACGCAATTGTTTCAGAGAAACTTCAGTAAAAAAAATTTACAAATTATTTTTTCATTTTCTGTTATATATTATTTAACTGTTATTATTGGTTGTTATACTAAGATAAACATTTTGGAAAATTACTTAATATTAGAATGAAGGTTTTGTGTATACATTGTAATGGACCTAAACTCATAAGATGAGTAAATGTACTTTTTGTACATACTACATGTAGCAGTTGGAACAGAACACTCGAGCATTTTTTGAATGTAGCATGATCTGGATCGATTCAGAACTGAAATCAAAATAGTGAAAAAGTTATATAATATGATGAAAAATATTGGTGAAACAAACAAGGCTGGTGACAAGTTTACTTCTAGTAAAATTATTTAGAGATTTATGCTCTCAGCTTCATCTTATGAGACAAATTAAATAATACGCTATTTCAAGATCTCACAGGTTGATCACATTGCTTTATGGTTTAAAGAAACAATTTACAGAAATCAAAATTTTTGATGACTAAAGTGGATGTTAAATAGAAGCTAAATATTTCTGGAATCTCTTTAAAACTACAAAGTTAATCCAAAAGCAATAATAAAGTATGTTATTAAACAGTTTTTAGATAATTAAGAAGTGTTTGATATGTCAAAGAAAATGCACAAATATTGACAATAATCTTCAACCGTAGTCCAAGCAAATTAAATATTTGATAGTAAACAATGGCTCAATATTGAAATATTAAAAAAGTAAGATAACAAAGACACAATTAGAATACTTTTTACTTCTCTTGTAGTCAGTACAAAAAATATAAATTTTATCTAGCCAGCTGTTCAATTTTTTGTATATGCCTTTGCTTTGAGAGTTTTACAGCAAAACATTTTGATTTGCAAAAATGCCTTAAATTGAAGTATAACTTTATATATTGGTACAATTTTTATAAAATTAAAATGAATTTATGAAATTTAAACTTAGTACTACAATATAATAATATTTTTATTTTGTATTTGTTCAACTGTCACTCACAGTGATCAAAGAGGTCTTTGCATCCACATCTATTGTAAACATGTGCAACTTTGCATTCAATCTTACATGCTTAATAGGAAGTAGTGTAGAGGGTTGGGTAGGTTATCAGAGTCAAAGCAGTCCGCTTGCCCATCATCAGCATATGGAGAAACTCTTTTTATCTGAGAATTACAAAATAAATTCAAGGTTAAAGTCATCTTTTTGTTACGAGTATTTGATTGGCTCAAGTGTAAATACACTTTACATATCATATATACCAAATATATCTTTGCATCCACATATGTTGATTATGGGAGAGGCTTTGCATTCACTCTTACATGCTGAATAAGAGTAGACTGAGTAGCAATGTAGAGTATCAGTATCAGTATTTAGTAGGTTATCACTATCAAAGTAGTCTGCATGTTCACCATCAGCATGTGTAGGAACTCTTTTTATCTGAAAGTTACAGAACTATTTACAATTAAAGTATAGTTTACATGACAACATTGGCTCAAGTTTGGATACACTTTTTTCAAAGGTATACAAGATGTCTAGATACTCACTCCATGGGGTTCAATATTAATAATTTTTATAAAAAGTTCATTTTTAAAAAGTTCGCGAAAGCGGATCTAACAATCCTCTCAAACTTTGTTGGCATATGTTGGCCGGTAAGAAGTGATTTATGATAGCAAATTCCTGTATAATCTTAGTTTTTTCTCAACGAGGTTTAGTTGAAACTTAAAGAATCTGAGTTGATTTACCCACCTTTTTTGTTGTACAATAAATTGAGTCACCTCTTCAGATTGAACTCCATAGCTGAGATCCAAAAGTATTGGCACTTGGTTGGCATCATGGACAGCAACCTATTCAGCAAGATTATGTAGCAAAAGATTGAATTATCAAGCCACCGATGGTGATAACAAAATAAAGATTTGACTTCTGAGGTGTAACTCTATGATACACATACAACTAGTACCTCTTCAACATTCAAGAAAAGGTTTACACTCATAAGGCTCTTTATGCTGTATAAAAATTTGATTAGATTAATCAAAGCTGGGTTGCGTAGATTAAGGCACATCTGCATGCAACAGTACCGACTTACCCAAATATGCAAGAGCTTTTCTACCTGCACTATCACATTCACTCACACCACACAGACTGCACACACTGCACACATACTGCACATACCGCACATACCACACACACACCTCGCACACCGCACCCCACGCACACAACGCAACCATCGAACACACAGTTCATACAGTCCACACAGCACGCACGCAGTCACGCATGACTTGCACGGTATGTATTGTTTGTACCACCCACACCACATACATTGCACCTACTGCTTGCTCGAACAACCCAACACTCACCAAATTTAAAACACGTATGCTATAAACAAAAACACACACACTTGCACAGCAGCACACATGCACACATGTATGCACACATGCACCGACGCGCAACAATAGCTGTGAGTGCAACATGCGTGAGCATGTGTGTGAGTGGTGCAACATACACCGGCATCTACCAATACACACACCACTTATGCACAACACATAGGCCATACTTGCCACACAAAACTGTTCAAATAATTGACTCAACCAAAGCTACACATATGCACAAACAATGTAACACCCTACACAGCACATAAGCACACAGTAACCTTCCCTTACCATGCTTTACACATCAAAAACAGCACACTTCATGCTACACACACAAACTCACTACTGTAACACACACACACGCACGCACATGCACGCACACACACATACGCACGCACGCACACGCACGCACACGCACATACACGCACATACACACACATACACGCACATACACGCACATACACACACATACAAACACATACACACACAGACAACAGTTGCCGTTTATATAGTAGATATATGCTAACTCATTTGTAAAGCTTTTCTTTCTCGTAGAAGGTGACAAATACCAGCAAATATAACTAAGCCCGGATGGCCTCTTTTGAATCCAAAGTATTGTTCTACAAGTATAAGCGATTTCTAAAAAATCGCAACATTTGATTAAAATGCCTAGTAAAATAAAAAATGAAAGAATGCCAAGTTTCAACCTTCTTTAATTTCAAAATACCGTGGTAGATTTTACCGTGCCACTTTCACGGTTTCCCACAAACCGAGTAATCACGAAGACCGAGTTATCTGAGCATACAGTGTATATTTACATAATAAATATAGTTGTAATAATATAACAACATCATGCATACATAAATATTACACAGTATAAAGATAAAGTGTCTCTCATATGCAGGGAGCTGCGCTGCTCTGCCTGCCTCTCCATCGCATATGTTCTTTTATCTGCTTCGTTCTTGTTGGCTCCGCCCACTTGTGGTGTTGCTTCCCGCAGTACGTTTGGTGGCTACGTGACCCGCATCATTCTGCATTATTGCCGGCTCAGCCTTCGGGTGAGAGAAGGAGGCCGGGCCCGGCCTGTCACTTGGCCGTCACACTGGCACTGGCTCTGCTCGCGATGCGTTTCTGTCACACTCTCCTCCCAGGACTGGCCATGGGGGCCATCCGATCGATGCCGGAGGGAGAGAACATTTGGGCCCACAGCCAGTGCTGTTGAGCCTCTTCTTCCCACTGGGAGATCGTGTCCTCCGGTAACAGGGAATCCTGGTCTCAATGTCGAGCACCCCTAACGAGTCCTCGAGCCCGGATGGCCATCCGATGCCGACGGCGACCATGCTCTTGTAACCGGTCGCAGTGGCCCTCTCCCAGTCGTTGGAGCTCCTTCTCTTCGAACTGTTTCCCAACAGGTTCCGAAGTCGGTTCGCTTTGGTGGGTAGGGTTGGCACCGGCGGAGAGTTACCCTGTTCCTTATAGGGACGGGAAAGCCACCTGTCTGGGATCCAACCTTCTCTTCCCTAGGTGCGAGCCGCTTTCGTCCTGGCTTCTCTCGTCGTGGCTTCTCCCGGGGGTGGTTGTTTTCTGCCCAAATGTTCGAAGCCCTGGCCGGCCTCTCCAGGCTGGCCGGGTGGGGTGAGGGTGGGCCAACACTCCTGCATGAGAAGGTCTGCCGGTCATCCGCGAAGGCGCAAGAAAGACTGCCAGCGTGGTCCATCCACCAGGTAGATGGTGCCTCCGCATTCACCGCTTCTGGAGGTCTTCCTGTATGACATCAGCTGATTGCGTGACACTTGCTGACATCGGCAGGGGCACACAAAGACAGCAAAGTGTTGCATGACAAGCTGCCGGATCCTCCGCGCGCTTGTCTCAACCTGGAAGAGGTTACAGGTCTTGGGTGCCAAACTGGCGGTCTGTGTTTTTTCCCAAGTGGTCCCGTCCACGAAACGTTCGGTCCTTACGATTGGCTTTCTGCTGGGCTTGAGAATTGCCAACAACTGATTAGATTTGGTCTCTAAAATGTCAAAAACTCGAGCCGCCTCAGCCGTCTCGGCTGCCTCAATCTTGGCCACCTAATCCAGCCTCTCGTGTATCTCCAGTACTTCCTTGGTAGACGCTGTCGAGTCGGTCGTGGCCGAGTTACCGTTGTCATCCCGGCCGTTGGAGATAGATTTGAAACCAACTATCCCCGTGGGTCAAGACTGGCCGATGACTGACAGAGTGTCAATCAGGTGTGACTCAACTCGAGCAGAGCTCGAGGAGGCAGCCTGGCCAGAGCACTCCGTTACTCAGTCGCTGGTGACACCTACCAGCTTGTCAGAGGCAGTTTGGGTCAAGAGTGCAAACCCCTCCTCTCCTGGGGCCAGAAAGTCCACCGGCCTTGCTTCTTTGTTGCTTTCCATGGGTTCGGACAGGTAAAGCTCGGTAGATAGCAAACTAGCAAGCTCACCTGTTCTAGCCATGTTGATAAGAGTGTTTGTAGTAGCAGCAGTGCAGAGATCCTGGAGACTGTCTGTGTAGCTGCAGTGTGTAAGCGTAAGTGACCCCTGTTTTACCCCCTTCCCAGCTCCTCTACACACCTGTTTGCTGTCTGAAGGCAGGCTCCAATTGGCTACTAATCGCTGCAGCCACGCCCACTCGCCATACCTGTCCGGTGGCCCAGTAGCTCGTGCCGGCCGGGAGTTATGTCATACGGGCTCCCTAGACTCCTCACCATGGTGAGCTGGGAAAGGGTTCTCAGTTCGAGCTGAGTTGGTTGGCAGATCTACTAACTCTTTACTAATCGACTTTTCCGTGGTCGGCTCCCTTTGTTTTGAGTTACCATCAGCAATTATCCCTCGATTGGATTGGAGTAGCCGCTCCACCTGCTTCGGAGCCAACTCTGACTGGCTTTCCTTTTCACTGCCTATCGTCCTTTGCCGTGTGATTTCTTCTGCTTGCTTTCTTGCCAGCTCCAGCTCGAGCTGGCAGTCCCTCTCCTGCCTTTTTGCGCGGGCCACTTTCATGTTTGGGCCGCTTCGCGGCTCTAATGTAGCTGGTGCTTGGCCTAGCTTTTCTTCGCAGGCATAGTAAGGGTTGAGCCGGCACTAATTTCGGATAGAGGACTGGCCCTGTCTTTTGATCAAATAGGTATAGTTTGCACAAGCCTTTATGATTTTAAAAGGGCCCACATATTTGGCCTGTAATTTGGGGTATTCTCGCCTTCGCCGGCGCTTGTTCCGAAGCCACACCCACTCTCCTGGCGTGTATAAGGGTCGCTCTTCCTGGTCCTCCTGTCTCACTACCTGTTGGGCCTCCCTCAGTATCTCGTGAGCCGCTTCTAACCTCTTCGGTGTTTCCTGCACGTACTGGTGAGAAGGCCGCTCCTCCAGCAGAGGAGGGCTGATTTCCAACAGGTCAGAGAGGCGTAAATCTCAGCCGAACATCAGCAGGTTTGCTGTTTTGCCCGTAACAGAGTGTGCTATATCTCTGTAGGCCGGCATCAGCTGGGGTAGCAGTCTGACCTACTCCTCCTGTCTTTATGTTAGCAGAAGCGCTCGTAGCGAGTCTCTCAGTTGCCGGTTGTTTCTCTCCACAATGCCGTTAGCCTGAGGGTGGTATGGTATGGTGCGCATTTTTTCCACTCGCCATTGTAGGCACAGTTCTTCTATCAGTTGGCTCTCACACTGTGTCTCTTGGTTCCTATGTATTTACTTCGGCAAGCCCATGTAGCAAAATACTCGCTCGTCCAGCGTATTGGCAACTACAGGCGCCATGGCACCCAGGAGGGCCAGTGCATTCTGCCACCGAGTGAAATGGTCTGTTATCACCAGGATCCATTAGTTCCCTCTTGGTGTCTCTGGCATTGGTCCAACCAGGTCCACTGCCATTTTTTGCCAAGAGTGACTTGCGTATAACCTCTGCAACTTACTTGCTCCCTTGTTGCCACTGTGCTTAGTCGCCTGGCAGGCCTCACAGCATCTGACCATTCTTCTCACCATGGCCTTCATACCTGGCCAATACCACGTCAGTCAGAGCCGGCTGACCGTTGTTCCCACTTCAAACTGGGCCAGGGCGTGTGTCTGCCAAACGGCTGTTTTTCAGGCTGGTGGCGGGCAGACCGAGCACCACTTTTGCTGGCCATGTGGATCAGTACATGTCTTCAGTACCTTGTTAAGCAGCCGGAGGAATAGGCGAATGCGGTGTAGCTGCTGCAGCTCGAATCTACACAATTCCAATTGGTCGGCGGGTTGATTCCATTGCCTGCGGCATAGAGAGGTACATGGAGGCCACTGGTCTACGTCCGGCAGCCTGCACGCATGCCAACTCTTCTGTGGTGGTTTCCCTGGTGCTCATCCGAGTAGTCCCACAAAGTCCCAGGGTGGCTTCAGCCGGCCTCGAGCTGGACCTTGATGCCGCTAGGGGCAGAGGCAAGCTCGAACAACCGGCCGCCTCGCGCGCGGTCCGGCGACTTTTGGGTCAAGACTCGGGTTCTTTCCTGGTTGGCTCTCCAGGGCCAACTACCTGTGGGTCGGTCCTCAATCCCGTCATTCCTTCATCAACTCAATCAGCTCGCACTGAGAACAATCTTGGCAGCCCTGTCGGCTGAGCCCATCTGGGTTGCCGTGTCGGGGGCCGACCCTGTGTTTCAAGGTAAACTGGAATTCGGATAGGATTTCCAACCATCTGGCCACCTGGTTGGAAGGCTCCTTGCGTTGACGCCATTGGAGGGATACATGATCTGTATGGAGGAGAAACTTGCGCCCATAGAGATAAGGTCAAAATGCTTTACGGCCCTGACCACGGCGAGCAGTTCCCATCGAGTCACACAGTAATTCCGCTCAACCGGATTTAGTGTTTTGCTGAAATATGCAATGACTCGCTCAACTTCCCCTTGTACCTTGGACAACACTGCACCGACTCCGCAATTACTAGCATCCGTGTCCTGTATATACGGCTGCGTTGGTTCTGGGTAACATTGACTGGGGGCTGAGGACAGCGCCTCCTTCAGCTTGTCGAAGGCCTCTTGTTTCTTTCGGCCCCAAGACCATGCCTCCCCCTTGCTAGTGAGTCAGTTCAACAGACGGGCTGTGTCAGCAAAGTTGGGCACGTACTGCCGGTTGTACCCCATGGTACGCAGGAAGCCTTGTAGCTCGCGGAGTCCTCTAGAATTCGGCCATTGACGGACTGCCAGTGTTTGTTTTGGGTCGGTTGCTACCCTTTCCTGGTTGACTACATGTCCCAAACACCGAACTCGTGGCTGCAGGAGCTCGCACTTGAAAGGCTTGAGCTCTAGTTCAGCTTCATTCAAGCGCTGCAATACCTCCTCCACTCGTTGCAAGTGGGTATCAAAATCCGGGGCGACGACGATGAGGTGATCTAGGCATAGTGGACCCACTCCAAAAGCCGCTGAAACATGGCCGGTGCCCACGTCAGACCAAATGGCAGCACCTTCCATTTCCAGAGCCCAGATCGGATTTTGAAGGATAACTTTTCCTGCGCGTCTGCGTCCAGGGGTACCTGCCAATACCCGCTCACCAGGTCGAGGGTGCTAAAATAACGGCTGCCAGAGAGGGCATCGAGGCTGTCTTCGATTCGAGGGAAACGACAGAGAACTGCCATTTCCTGTTTTTTTGGACTAATACTACCAGGAAGCTCCAACCTCCCCTGGCTAGCTCAATTAACCCCCTGTTTAGCAGCTCCTGCACCTGCCGCCCAGCCTCTGTCTCTTTTTCCGGCCCTAGCCGGTGGGGTGGTTGTCGAATGGGGCGAGTACCTTTCTTCAGTGGAATGGAGTGCTCCACCTCAGAGGTACGACCCACATCCTCGTCTCCCCTGCTTAAGGTGTGCTGATAACGCAGCAGTAGCTGCCTCAGCTGCGCCAGCTGGCCCGACCCTTGGCAGTTCTTTCCAGCAAACACGTAGAGATCCTTCAGGTGGGCTGGCACCTTTACACCCGGCATCGCTTCCATGCCTCCCAAGGTGGGCCCGAATCCGGGAGAAGGTGGTTCGTCATCCACCTGATGGTCCTCTACTCCCATGTAGCTGCCGACGACCGACTTTGCCCACAAGTGATAGGGTTGGTTCGTGAAGTTGAGACACCTAGTTGTCATGCCTCACTTTGGCCCAGGCCGGTTTAAGCTGGCAGCCATGGGGGGTCCATTTGGGCAATTTTCTATTAATCCGAGCGGGCAGTGGTTCTCCGTGGTGACTCGGCAAGGTACTGTCATCTCCGTCTTGGCAGGTACTACCACGTCGTGCATTATTTGAACTTTACTCAGGAGCAACCGGCCCTGTCGGTCTGTGCATGGTCACGATGGGCTGCTCCAACTTCATTCCGCACTGGTGGGCCACCAGGAAAGGCATCCCTAAAATAGCGTCCTTGCTTATCTGACTCATCACATAAACCTCCTCAGTCTTTGCGTCCCGGAGTCGTACTGGCAGGCGTACAACTCCGTAGAACTTCAGTCAGGTCCCATCGGCCATGAGACCGTGGCTGTCACTGTCTTCCAACAAGCTCCTTATGGCCGGAGAGAGCTTATCGAACACCTGTTTGCTCAGGAGGTTTGCGGTGCACCCTGTGTCAATCAGAAACAAGGCGGGCTTCCCCTTCACCTTCTCTAAAAGGAAGTAGCTCGTGGAGTGAGGCCGGCTAAGTGCCCGGGCTCTGATCAGCTCGGCGCCACTACAGGTGCTTGCAACAGGTCCGGATATTCCTTGGCCCGAGCTCTGGGATATCCGCAAGAAGGGTTCCAGTGCTTTGCTGGGGGTGAGCCCTGATGCCTTTAAGGCGCGCTTCTCACCGGGCAAAGGGGTCCTTTCTTTTGATCCGCCCTACAGGGTGTCCAAGGTCCTTCAAGTGGGAACTCGTTCTTGTGTCTTTCCACTGGGTTGCAGGGATACCAACAGGTTTGTTTAGCTGCTTTTCCTGTCATCCTGGGTTCCTCGGTTTTGACCTCTTTGGTGTCTGGGGGCACCAGGGTCCGTCCCTTCTTCTTCTTTGTGGACAGGAGTTGGGTCCAATCCTCTCAAAGACTTGTAGTAGTTCCGAAGAAAGACAAGTCCGGGTTAGTCTGGCCATGAGGGTGGCACAGCACGACCCTGCCTGTCCTGTCTTTGCTGTCCTGGAGTCGGTCCCTCTTCCTGTTGGCCTCTAGGGGCCGAGGCCAGACCGGAGTGGTCGAGTCTCGCCTGCTGGTATTGCTCGGGTGGTAGAGATTTCAGGGCCTTGGTGCAGGCAGTAGTTGGCCCTACTGCTGTGGTCCTTCCCGTTTCAGGGAACAGCGGGTCTACCCCGAGGGCACCCCTTTCGGACGTGCCCTATCTTCCCACACCCCATCATTGCAGGGGTCACTTTATGGGAACATCTTTACTAGGTGTGTGTTCCTTCGTAATCTTCTGTACTTGGCGGGTGAGAAGTTGGACCAATTGAGTGAGTTGGTCCAGCGTGGTATTTTGGACCACCACGGCCTGGTCTCCGGCGGGCTCCGCGATACTTCGCACCTCTGGCTAGTTCCTCCTTTCCGACCGGATCTGCAAGTTTCATGCCCGCTTGCACAGCGTCTGTTAAGGTCATCGTGGGCACAGCCAGCAGATGCCGCTGCAAATTGGTGTCATTAAGTGAGTTTCAAAATAATTCTTTTGCCATATCAGCCTGGTAAGGTACAGGCAAGTCCCCGTAGGCCACCTTAACAACGCGTTCTACTTGACAGGCGTGCTCCTGTAGCGAGGCGGTCTCCTTCTTTCGTAGGCTGTTTAGCTGAGTCCTTGCCTGTTGAGGGGAGAGACCAAACCGAGCCCGGAGCATCTCAAAGATGGCTCCCACCTCGCCTGCCTCTCCACAGTTTTCGGCATCCTCTCGGAGTGCCTCTCTAAAATGCAACAGGCTGGCTTCATTTGTTCTTTGGTGGGCCTCCGCCACCTCTCGGAACCGGCGGATGAAATATTCCTCATTGCCGGTCCTGTTGTGCTTAGGGGTCTTAAACTCTGGCCCGAGGGCCTCATGTCGTGGGGCCATTGCTAGGCGCTCCAGTACTTCGGCCAATCGGTTGGTGCCGCGCTCTGTGCTCCGCACTCTCCTTTGCATCTTGTTCGAGAGTATCCCTGTTTACTGGAGTCGGCTGCGTGCCTCAGCACGATCTGCCAGTAGCAGGGAATAACGTCTTGTTGTTTTTTCTTAGCCGAGAGTATGCCTGTTATTGGGAATCGACTGCATGCATCAGCACGGTCGTCCAATAGCAGGGAATAACGTCTCGGTAATTTCTTTTTATTCCGAGATCTTCACCAATTCGGTGTGTCTAAGCAATGCTACAGCAAAGTCGGCAGCCGGATCTGGTGCGCTTTTTCCGTCTGAGTGCTAGCTAGCCCCGGTGTGCTCGATCAATGCTTATAAGCAAGGTCGGCAGCCGAGATCAGGTTTGCTCTTTGTAATGCTTACTCGGTTGCTGCTGATTCGGGCTAAGTATCCTACTGCTGCCGCCAGTGTGGTGGATCTTACCGTGCCACTTTCACGTTTTCCCACAAGCCAAGTAATCACAAAGACCGAGTTGTTATCTGAGCATAAAATGTACAGTATATTTACATAATAAATATAGTTGTATTATTATAACAATGTCATGCATACATAAATATTACACAGTATAAGGATAAAGTGTCTCTCGTATGCAGGGAGCTGCGCTGCTCTGCCTGCCTTTCTATCGCGTCAGTCCTTTTATCTGCTTCGTTCTTGTTGGCTTCGCCCATTTGTGGTTTCGCTTCCTGCCGTATGTTTGGTGGCTACGTGACCCGCATCACTCTGCTTTATTGCCGGCCCAGCCTCCGGGCGAGAGGGGGAGGCCTGGTCAGGCCTGTCACTTGGCCATTACGCTTGCACTGGCTCTGCTCGTGATGCGTTTTCCTCACAATACTATGCTGCTTTATCAAGTGCACACGATGAGACAGTAATTCACATCAAGAGACAAGACCAGAGAGAAACACAAATAAGATTCGAATTTAAAGATTGGCTGAAGTGATTTTCTTTATCAAAAATTGTTATCAGGATAAGATGGAAACCGCAAAAAGAACACTTTTTGGTACAACAAAATAAACACAACTTGTTTTTTCAAATGGTCAGAAGCTTAAAAAAGAATCTTTAAAGTTGTCATTTTAACAGCTACGTTTTTACCTGCTGTCGGGTAGTATATTTTCTTATTTGGTAATCATGAACATTTTATGCCTGTGCTGTTAAAGAACTAGATATATAACTTTTCAAGATGCAAGTTTTCTTTTTTGCATGTTCATACTTTATGAAAGTGCCAATACAAATGTTTTATATTTATGTAAAATACTTGAAACTAGCTGCCCCTAACTTTGATAATGTGTTATGGTAGTCTATGGTGATATCCATGTCAATCATTGAATGTCCTAGCCATCCAATAAGATGCCAGCAATGTTTTTTATGGCTGAAATGAGCATATAATGAATACTTGAGCTATTCAGTTATAGCTTTGCATTCTTTAAAGGAACACTGAGATAGCTGTTCAATTACTATCGGCCAAGACTTCAACTACTAGACAAGATCAACACTAACTGCCGTTTTCTCATATGGAGACATTAGAGAACAACACTTCAAGTTCAGGTTTTTATTATCCTGATATTAACAGCACATGGGAAACTTTTACCAAAAGTGAAGATAAGACTGCTCTCTATCTGGTGGTGGCTTCTCTATACATAACAGAGGCCTGCTTAGGATTGTTAGTCAACTCTGTTTTTGTGTGTGCAGTGATTGGAGGTAGGCACACAAGCAAGCAAGTACACATTCAGCTGATCAATGTTGCTATAGCGGACATTATTTATGGTGGGTTTTTTTCTATTGATGCAATAATAAGCCGGGATCTGATACAATACTCATCTGATTTTATCGAAATCCTTAGTGATGCGGTGTTATTATATTTATCTGTTGTTTTCTCACATGGCTGCTCTTTTTGAGGTGCCGCAATCAGCGTTGAGAGATTCATTGCTGTTTTCTACCCTCTGAAGATACAGACCTATACTACAGGAAAAAAGTTAGCTGTTGCTGCATTGGTTTGGGCAATGAGCATCTTAGCAGGCTTTTTTGGCATCCCTCCTTTGGGGGTGTATTCCCTGTTATTAATTACTCTGTTACCCGTAGTGATTACTGTGCTCATGTACGTGTCTATAGCCTGCAAACTATACTATCGCAAGCAGATTGGAGAAACTCGTCAACCTGACTCACAAAAGCAAAACAAGCAGGTAAATAAATATTAACTTTTTTGTGTATTAGCAGGTTTAATTCTATGTCAACTTACTTGACATAGTGAAAATTTTATAAAGAAGGTTTTGTAGTTGTGGTCTACCATAAGTCAATTTGCATATAGTTCTGCCAATGAGCATAATTTTATCAAAACTGTCACTATTCATATCATCATTGAAAGTTCTTTATTTTCAAGTAACTGCTAATCTTATGATACAATGGGAAAATGCTAATTATCAAATAGCATGAATTAGATTTTTTACAACAGATGCAACCAGACTTATATATCGTATATAAAGGCTAGGTCTTTGTGTTTTGATATGCACGTATAATACAGAGAATCACTAAGAAGGCACATAGGTAGCCAAGTATTTGACTATCAATAAGGGATTGATTTTAAACTCTTTTCTAACAAATAAAAACTTGAGTTCATTTTCTTTAAGGCATTTTAGAAATTTTTTGAAGTAATATTATCTCTCAACTTTTGAAGCAGCCAAGCTTTTATGGTTAAGTCTTTAAGATTCATAATGGCAATTATAGAAAGCAAATTTTGAGCGAAAAATTGAGTGTACTCTTGAATTATTTTCGAATTATGATATTTTTACAGCATTTGAATGCTATATGGGAAGTGGAAAAGTTAATAGTAAAATTTAAAAAAAAAAAAGATAAACCTAAATATTCAAATAAGCACATGACGTGTCTTGCGCATGACCATCATCAATTTTACCTTTAATCCTACTCATTTTCAGTGCCACACCCTATTGTGTCTCAAATAAAAAGAAACAAAAACAATATATAGGTTCCTTATTTTAATGCAATTATCTTAATTACTTTAATATATATTATGATTAACGATTTTCAAAGATTAACAACGAAACGAAGAAGCTATTCTGGCAGATCTGTGCAATCATGAGAAAATTTCCCTCCTGCTGATATCTAAGCTAATGCTAGGAGAGCCCATAGCAATGGTAAGACAACTAATTGGTGATGATTACATCACAGCTAAAGCATTGACTCTGAATAACCTAGCAATATATCTGGGTCAAAAGCTTAATAACTCACAGTATTCTATTGGAGTCTTGGAAAATGACAGGAATTAAGAACCAGTGATTGTTACTCAAGGAACGTCTAAACCATCGCAAATGTAAATGGACCCTCTCACCAATGTTTTTCACAAATATCATTGGAGAGAGAGAGAGAGAGAGACAGCAAGCAAGAGAAATTTGAATATGGCCAGCTGAAACAGAAACAACTGCAAACAGTTCATTACCCTTCCATGTTGGTAAGCTCAGCTCATTTGACTGGACTCAAGGTGGATTCATGAATATTATGATAATCTGGAATATAGTTTGCAATTTAACGGTGACCCTCATAATCATCAGGATCATTATTTCTATTGGATAAATAATGACACAGAAAAATCATTCACAAGTAGGCCCGACAATAGGAAACTATGACCAGCGAAACGTCGGAAGAGCTGACAGTCAGAGAGATACCGTCGGTATATTGACGCCACACATGTTTATCAAAGATTTGACAGAGTCGAACTGCCCATATGATGTGCCACTAATCGGTGGAAAATTAAATGGGAACCCTATAACTATTTTTTAGACACCGGCAGCACTATGCATACTATTAGTAGAGAAATAGCATTGGAGCTAGGGCTAAACATTCGTGAAGGTCGTGTGACAGCGACAGTTTTGGGTGGAACTCGAGTTACATTTGAAAGAGAAAGTGATGTGACGTTGAATATCGGAAGCAAATCTATCAACATTGCAGTTACAATAGCCAATACATCAAGTAATGATCTGCTGCTAGGAGTGACAAGTTTTGACATCAAAAATGGAAATATGAATGTAGATGGCGAATACATAGAATTAATTGCTCGACTGCACAGCTAAAAAATTGCAGGAATGATAGATGAAGAAGCATTACCAGCAAATAAGGCGGACACAGAATTACCACGAGACATCCCATGGCATCCGAATGAATTAGACAAAATGCCAGAAGCAAGACACAAATATATGTTTGAAGCAACGAGTAATGTGCCACCAAAAATCAGAAATTATGGAGAAGAAAGCATACCAGGAAATACGTCAACAACAAACAGAAGGTATGAGCTACAAAGTCGTACAAAGAACAAGCGTAACCCAGACTATATCTATCATGATGAAAAACCGTATGAGTGAGAGTGGGCCACAGCAACCAGCTTTACATATCAACGCATTAAAGAAAAACTACATAACATAAAACATACAAAAAGAAGAACATATACTTTACAACTTGATCCTAGAGCAAATACACAACTAGATATTTATCCACAATTGAAGACATGCGGACGGCAATAATTATAAGCAACTTATGTAGAATAATAAGCAAGTATATATATATATATATATATATATACATATATATATATATATATATATATATATCCAATGTGGGTGACTTTCACGATGTTATAGCGTGTGCAATATATTTCCCGAATGACCTACCCAAAATTGAAAGAAGAGTGATCGATGTTCTTCAACCTAAAGCAAATTGGCTATGCGATGGGGAGCCATCTAATGAGGATTGAGAAACTACAATACGACCCGCTCATAGAGCCTACATAACCAAAACGAAGACAAGATACAGAAGTGGGTAATGAATATTAATAAACTGAGATAATGATCATTGTTGTGACAGGCTGATAAATACCAAAAACCAAACAGCATATAGATAGGAAACGATTAAGATGAATTCCTGCAAATGTTTAAGCCAGGGTCTAGCTTCACCTGAGGGCCAGTATGCGTCAGATTTGGAAACGGTGAAAGTAAGAGTCTGCTGCAAACAGCGTAACAAAAAGCAGCAACCACGCTAAGAATGCATCAGTGTTAGAAGCACTGACAGGCCAGCTTGAGTTCCAATGTGAGAATCAGCAGAGATCGGAATGTAGGTCAGCGTGAGAAACTACAGAGATAATAGGATAAAGCATTAGACATGACAGCTAGCAATACATCATTTATTGAAGCGCTGACAGGTCAGCGTGATAAACAACGGGGTTAGGAATGCATAAGCGTTAGAAGCATTGGAGCGTTAAGAGGGCTGCCACAAACAGCGTACTAAATGGTATACTGATGAACATATCAAGCATATGAACCATCTAACCATTACAACTGATGAGAGACATTAATAAGCATGATAGATGTACTCCCAATTATGATTAGCACCATTACGCATGAAGGAGATGTGTGACCTTCTACGAACAAATTGCAATTGTCATCACTTCATACGAAGGAGAACAATACATCACAAGAACTACCCAATATTATTTTGCAGAGTGACAACAAGCACAAGCAGGGACACATTTACATCAAACCATCAACTGATCGATTATTTAAAACACTTTTATATATATAGTTTATAACATCATTTATTATAGATAAGATGACTTTGTGAAATCATAATATAATTTCGCATGAAATTTAATGTTATGCAAAACAAAAAAAGTTATGAAATGGTTATAGAAATTTTTGCCTTACGTTAGATAGATAACTATACATGTAGCTGTTTCAGGATGATTATTATAACAAAAGCCGTTTTTGAATCAGCTATTGATAGTTTTCAGGTAATAGCCATTCTTTTTTCGAAATTATCGACTTAGTCTCATAGCGTATTGACTTGTTAGCTTTTTGGAATTCCCAGCATCGTCATGGAATCCCAAAAAGATGTCGTCAGTTATCAGCTGTCAGAAAGGATGCTGGTTGACATTGAAGTTACTAAAAATAGACATTACAGGAATTTTGTGAGATACGCAAGAATGAACTCAGGCAGCCAATGAAACTTGTCAACGATCTGAGAATAAGTATATAAGGAGGAGCTGGCAGCGAGCCAGAGAAAGGCAGGGCGCATCTGGCTGCGAGCCAGATACAGTAAATTGGCAGCGAGCCAAGCAACAAAAAGGGGGCATAGAGAGAGGCTAATATAAGCCATAGGAGCCTGCAGCAGATAGCCTGCAGAGGATCAACTCATTGAGGAGGAGAAACATACAGCAGATACAATTTACCCCAAGAGGTGGGAAGCCAGGAAAACTACTAAGCCCTGAAAGAAGAGAATTCATTCCGTCCCCTCCCCCTCTGCCAGCAGAAGGAGCCAGCACTACACGCCGCGTCACCGCATGCCTCTCAGACACACGCAACTATTAAACCTAGAAAGGCCATAACTAATAGGGCTAACTATACAAGCATAATGTTTTTTTTGCTTTGTCTAGTGAGTATTGACAGCAATACTGTTATTTTTGTTCTTCTAAAAGAAATAGAGTTACAAACGCTTGAAAACAAACCACTGATGCATTATTGTTGTCTATTACAATAATTTCCTACGAGTAGCAAAATGCCTTGCAATGTCAATACTACTTGTTGTGAACTTTGATACTCGGGCTCATCATTGCAATAGCCATTACTGTCAAAACAAGTTGCAAGGAGAACTACAAGAGTGCCCATTTCCATTTATTGAGTTGTTATTTCAATTCGGTCTTATAGCAGCAGTCTGATTTTTGTGGGGCAAAAGTCCCACTTTGTTTGCGGTCGAAATTTGTCTTGGGAGAAATTGAACTCAAGGTCCCGAGGATAACCATTACACATAGAACCACAGAATCATAATATTATTACACTCAGAAACAACACACTAAAACATTAAGCTTTTCATTTTTATTTAAATGTTATCAAACATTATTATTATTATTACTGCTAATAGATTTGTTTTTAAAAACAAGAAAATATATTAATGATTATCATTTAATTATTCAAATTTCTCCCTTGACAGTAGCTCTGTGAATGTACACAGATAGTTTCATTGAAGTATAAATAAAATTGAAATTTGTAAAATCCTAGGTGAAACTTTATATAATTCGAGTAAATATCTTAAACGCTAAAACTGCTGTTCTATTTGATTTAAACATGGTATTCATGTTCTTTTCTTCCATACAAGTTCGTAAAATTACAATAGATTTTATTATATATTGGAAAAGTTGTCTTATCTTTATTAGAAGTATTTAGCGTGTTTTTGTATTGATTACCAAAAAACGGGTTAAACATGAGTAAACAACTAGAGTATCAATCAAATAAAAAAATTATTGAATTTCTGTTTGGTCAAATGAACGACCTCAGGCTTGGTCATGCTGGTCATAATTATTAAGTGCTTTGTTGATTGTGACTGGTTATTTGAAACATAATAAAATTAGTTCATAACATTCAAGACTAAACAGTGAGTAGTTAGAAGGGAATAGAGATATAATCATGCTAACTTTGTTTTCTGAATATTCACTAATAAGATAGTTTGCTTGTAGATTATATTGATGTTGGCTGTGAATGCTGCGTTTAACACCCTGACAACTCTGCCAATGGTATTTCCTATGGCTTATCACATACATGTATGTCAATTAAAGAATTTCCAATTTGCTTATGAGTTTGAGACAACGTTGGTGATTTACGGCATATCCCTTGTCAACTGTTTCATCACACCAATACTCTACTGCATATTCAACCAGGCTGTGAGGGTAGGTGTATCAATGGCATAACTAAACTCAACTGCTTCAAACAAGTGTAATTTTAGTAACAATATATTCAGATGTACCTGAAGATTTTGAATTTATGATTTGTCAACAATTGTTCTTACGTATAACTTATCTTTGCTGAAACTTAATGGAAAATCTTCAAAGATTTTACATACAGTACAATTTGAATCAACCCAATTAGAATGTTACCTATTTGTGTATGTTAGGGGGAAGAGTAGGATACACAGACATAGATGATATATGGGCCACCCCTTATTGTATGAGTTGTCTTACTTATGAAGGTTTCCTGCTGTCATAACCATTTTAGCCAATCAGCAGAGACCCCACGGTTGCCATTTTTATACTAAATCAGCATTGATACAAAGAGCTACAGTTGAGGTGCCTTATGCTTACAGTTTTCTACTATCTTTGGTATTTTAATGCTGCTTGGATCTCTAAAATAATTGAAACTTTTCCAAGATTTTAATGTCAATCAAAAGGTAAACATCAAATTAGCTAATTAATGAGTTTTGGCACACATTTAAAGCTGTTTTAGTTCCAACATAATAAGATTACTAATGGTGTGACTGAGGATACATGGGCCACTGAAGGGTAAGATAGGTGGGCTGGGTGTCCAAGTATCTTACAATAATGCAAATATATAGATTAAATTTTAGCAAGGTGGTCAATGCATCCTACTTCCTGACTATTTCAGACAATAATGCCTCAATTTTATAAAGAGAGGACGGCTAGGGAAGTGTTTCCCAAAAATAATTTGCAATAAATTTAGATAGACTTTGTTGTTTTGAACTTGCCATCAAATTAAGATGTAACGCCTTACCACAGTGTTGTATTTGTCTGGTTGGTTATCTTTTTGCATGATACTTTGCGATAAATCATTAATAAATTAAAAATAAATATGTGTAAATACTCATGACAATCATGTTCTTCAACGCACATTTACTGTACTGGAGGATATTTGGGCCATTTATGTCTAAGTATGCTACGAGAGCAAACCATGTATCCTCCGTACCAGACCATGTATCCACTTTGAGAGGATACATGAGCCACAGTTTTAATAATAATTGTTTTGCAAATTAATTTTGTACGAAAGCGTAAAACCAAAATATTTTTGTATCCAACACATGGCGCCATGTCAACAAAAAGTAGGAAGTTGTTTGGATAATTTTGGCCAGAGATATTCAGACATGAAACTTTATGCAATTTTTGAGGCCCATGTATCCTACTCCTCCCCTAGCTGAAAATAAGGTAGAAAAATAACTTCCGAATTTAGACAATATGTAAGACCAACTTGAATATTCAGGTTTTCAAGGTAAAAATACTGATAATTTTGCTATTTTAATCTTTTGAACACATCCCTTAGATGGGAAAGTTTCTACTTTGGCTTTTAATCTGTCAAAAAAGTCAGATAATGATAGGCGAGAGGTTTCATGTATTTCCAAAAAAAGATTAACAACCAGCAGAATCTGGATAAAAAGCCCTAATGCAAGAAGCAAGAGATTTATTGTAGATAATGACACTGCCAGCTAAGATCCGATACCTTCCACAGCTGATTTACATTATATTACAGTAGTTAGTATGCTTTCTTCATGTAGCTATTAAAGTAAATGGTAATACAAGTCTAAGGTCATGTTTTGACACTAATGTTGGAGATGAGATCATAAGCTTTCTAACTTACTACCATTAAATTCAAAGAGATGTTTTAGGTTATCATTGTTATAGGTGTTAAGTTATACTAACTAATTTTTTTAGATGTGGTCACTGGATGCATGTGTTAAAATTATATATTTAATAAATGCTTACACTCTACTAAATATTTTGCAGGCTGACTTTAAAATTCTGTTCAAGAGTATGTGCAGGAAAAGTGAAGTATAAATATTAGCTACTCAATGAGATTTCTACCAAATAAGTTCAGGACATGACAAGCTTCAAACAAGACGCTGAATACTTCAAAAACTTTTATATTTCAGAGAGAAATCTAGGGTACATACATTCAACTTTTACTAAAAATGTTGAGCCGTACCAGCAATGAATTGTGAAGTAACCTTTTTGGATAAAACTTATGATAAACTTTAGTTTGTGTTATTTGTGAGCAGTTTAGTTTATGAATTTGCCAAGATTATATAGTATATATATAGTATATATATAAGAGAGTATTATAATAATTGTCAATTGTTTGTTTTTAGCAATTTTTTACTCCTTTGGTGCAATTAACTTAGGTATAAACTTTTTACATTATGCTTTGTTATGACTTGTGAAGAAATATACTTGACGCTGAAGTTGTGATGTTTTTGCCTACAGACAAAATACATAGTGAGACAAAAATTGTCATCATCAGGTACTTCTATGATGCGTTCTTCTGCATTTAATAAAAAGTGTTCCTCTTCATTTGACGCGGAAGAGCACAATTCCTTATAAAATATGTGGCCATTGAGTTAAAGTTTCATGATATACATATTTTAATATTTCTACAAAATAACTATGTAATTGCTGATCTTAATTAATAGCAAACAGACACAAAGTCAGTTGTTACTTTCATGTTTCAACTCTGATAGTAAGGTAATCAGTGCAATATGCTACTTTGATTTATATGTGTGGCTATATCACATGAGAATGACCTTAAATCATCTATCATTAGCTAATAGTGTCAGTCTAAATGTTAAAATGTGCACAAATAGAAAGGTTGGGCTAACCAAATCATTTTGTCAATCTGAATAGCGGTAAAATAATATATCACCATTTCATGTGGTCAATCTTGTCATCAAACAATATAACAGAGTTTGTTAATAGGTAAATATGCTTACTTGTATTTTGGTAAATTGTAAAATTGCACTTCAATAGAGAAAATTGTTTGCAACAAGCTATGCATAAGAAGAACATATACCTCACATTAGAGGAGTGATATCTAGTTATCCTGTTGTCACTAGGTTGTGCTTTCTCTACCAAATATGATCTCAGATTGGATGTTTCACAGCATGTGTCTACACTAGCTAATGCAAAGACCTGGGAGAAATTATGACTTCCTATCTATCTTTTAAGAAAAATGTGGCCAATCAATTTAGGAGACTGGATAACACTCCGACTATGATAAAGATCTTGATAAATGAACCAGAGACAGAAATTCTAGCTCTCACAGAGCATACAGTTATAAAGGCTTTGACAGCTGACACCAGTGATGAAATCTAATGATACTGTAACAATAAAACAGTTGTTTACAATAATTGCCTAATGATCAAATGACAGACATGATTGTTCAGGTCAAATTACATCAGGGGTTTAAAATATTATAAAGGCAAGCAAGGCTGTTTACCTCATCATTCTATGTTAGAGCAATGTTATCAACACATTGCTTCATCAACAATAAAGTTTATTATTAAAATATACGACACTGGGTTCAGAGTTTAGAAAAAGTTTTACAAAGTCATTAAATAAACTCCTAGTCAGACTTTAGTTTTTCTTATATGTTAAATTCTTACAGAGCATTAACAGAGAGAAGCCAACTCACCACGAGTGGTGTGCTTAAAATTTTTAAAAGTATGTTGCTTTTTAGGTAGAAAAGTAATTAGTTACTTGAATAATTAATTGTTACACAGTGTGTACCAGCTATGCTAACATTCTGTACATTTATTTAAATAAAAAGGCATTTAACCAAAGTATATATATTATTTGTCTTAAAACAAATTTCAGTAGTGGCGACGCTCTAGTTACAGAGATTAAAATTTCTAGCTATAAATGACATATCATAGCAGGAAAGACAAAAGGCTATGAACAACCTATGTACTATTTTTCATCAGTAAATAAAAAAAACACATGCACCACTTTATAAGCTGCAATTGAACAGCATTTTTATTTTCTTTTTTGTCATTCAATTGTGTAATATAAACTTTCAACTGAGTATTGTAAACAACCACATATCTGCAGTTTGTTTGAACTTTCCCTACAGTAAAATTGAGAGGGAATTTAATTTAGACGCTCAAGTAAGCTAAATAACACGTTGGACTGAATACCAACCTGAGCAGGTGTTAGAGTGAAACAGAAAGAATATTAACAGAGATGTAAAATGTATATTGTTACTTCAAAATGCTCATTGAACATGTGGGACAGGGTGATGCAGTCAAAGACAAAAAACACAGAAAGCAAAATGTTAAACAATGACATGGGTTAGGCGATAAACAGCTTGCCATTTAACCAGAAACATCTGATGGTAAAATACTTTCTCCAACAAAGTGGTAATACTGTTACTATATTAATTTTGTCCCGTTACCATGAATGCAGATATATATACACATTCATAAGCGGATTGAGTTTATGAGTTGGAATAGTTGTCTTCCGTCTTTAAACTTACAGAGCTGCAAAATGAATTCTGTCCCAAACAATTTTTGCCATTAAACCAATATGACTGTTCATAAGAATGCTAAAAACGTGCTGCTATCGTCCAGTCTCCTGAGGGTGTCTATAATACTTCAGATAACTGGAGTATTCTTACCTGATCATTCATACACCTAATCTAATAAGTAAACATATGTTAACACCTGTTTTAGCATCACTTAACTATACATTCCTTCACTGGCATCACTTTTCTACTCAATAATGACTATTTGTCTAGCGAGAGCAAATTGTCATGTCAGTGACTTTTCAGTTTGAAGAAATACTTGAGCCAGAATTGTTAGAATTGTGGAGTGGTACTGTTGAATATCTGTATAGAGAGTAAAATCATTTTACTCTCTTTTTAATATATTGAAATTGTTAAAAGCTAGAGCAAATATTCTTATGGCAATGCGCTTCAACCCATTTTAATCTTTTTTCATCTAATAGTTAATGTTAACAGATAAATATGGGGAAAGTCTGACTTATTGTGATAGGTACAGAACATTCTAAGCGGTAACATTATTTTAATTTTATCTCTTACTTTTAGTAAGGTTTTACTTGAACTTTTGGCAAGAGAGTTGACTCACAAGTCACAGTTATGAATAAGAAATTAGTGTATGTTTTAATTTGGGTTATGTTGCCAAGATAGTAAAATCTAGAAATATCTAGAACTTACTGCACTGGTATGATTACGAGGGTAAACACACAAACCTTAGATTTTGTTCTTCTTTGTCTCCATTTGAGCAAATATTTGTTGGTTGGAACTCTTGGCATACATCTTTATGAGAAACTTACCAAATCACTGAATACGTAATTTTCAGACAGTGGATAAAACTGTGATTAGTAATTGGGAAAATAGTAAATATTTGCAGTGTTTCTGTGGCCTTATGCTGCCTCATGGTATGTATGTTAGTATGAAGGTCATATCATAGTATGTATGTTAGTGTGAGTTCCATACCTTTTTTATATACTGTAATCAGAGGTATATATTACGGTATGTATGTTAATGTGAAGTCTATATTACAGCATGTGTGTTAATATACAGTTCATGTCATTATGTGTATGTTAGTATGAGATCCATAAATTAGTGCAAGTACTATTATGAAATCCTTATCATAGTGAACATGTTAGTATGAGGCCCATATTATAGTATGTATGTTAGCATAAGGTCTATATCATAGCATATGTGTTAGTATGACATATATTATTGATAGCAAAGTAGGTGTAGTATAATGAGTTCTATATAATAGTGTGCATGCTAGATTGAGGTCCATATTATATTGTTCATGTTAGTATGAGGTCCGTCTCATTTTATTAATGTTCACATGATATCTATCTAAAAAGTGTGTGTGTTATCGTCAGGTTCATATCATATTATTTATGTTAGTATATGATGCATATCAAACTGTGTGTTTTAGTGTGTGGTCTTTCTCATAGCATACATTTTTGTATGATGTTTATATCATAGTATATATGGTGGTATAACTTCTATGAAAAAGTATGCATGCTAGCAAAAGGTCCATATTATAGTATGTATGTTAGTATGATATCTCTTTCATAGTAAGTGCATTAATTTTTTGATGTAATTAACATTATTATGTTTTTACTCTCCATTTGTTTTGTAGATGTAGATTTGTTCTGAAATATTACAGTTTTAAAATATGAAGTGGGCAGTAAAATCTCATAATTGTGTCTGTAGTGATTTGAAAATTTGCAAAACTAGACAGCTTTGCAGTTTAGTACAACGTATTTAATTGTACTTTGATTAGCTTCTCACATAGCTTATTATAAGCCTCGATGCGCAATGCCTTTAGATGTTTTAAATATGTTTTAAAAAAAAAGTTTTCAGTTTTGTAAATATGTGATGTAAAGATAATGTATACTTAGAGTGTACTAATTTTCTGCTATCTCATTTTGAGAACAACGTTACCGATCGATTTTAAAAACTGGATAACATCCTAAGTAGAATACTGACCTGAATAAATAAACTAGAGACAAAAGTTCTTCCTCTAACATGAAATATAATTATGAAAGCCTAGACATTTGTTGATGGTGATGAAATGTAGTAATACTGTGACACTAAAACAGGTTTCAACAATCATCTGGTTATCAAATTCCAGGCATGATTCATCAGGTCAGAATAAAACAGCTGCTTGAAGTATTAAACACTAGCAGAGTTGTTTCCACCATCAGCATATGTAAGAACATTCTTATCAACAATCAGCTTGATTTAAGTGTAGATAAATTGTGTTTGTCAACTTTATTATTGACATATTCGCCATAAGGTGCAATGCTTAAAGAAAATTTTTCATAGCCATTAAATAAACTCATCCTTTAGATTTAGCTTTTCTAAATTATTAACTTTCAGCTGAGCAGCAACACAGAAAATAAAAACTCAACATGTGTGTTGTGTGCGAAATATTTTAAAAGCATGTCGCTTTTTTAAACAGAAGTAGAAATATTTATTTAGGTACTTACTTAAACAATAACTTGTTATGCAGATTTGTCCAAATATTCCAAAATTCTGTATATTTGATCAAATAAAAATTTTATCCAATTTTTTTATCCAAAATTTTTATAGTTGACACCATGGAATTAAAGAAATTTCACTTTTTGCAAATAAGGACATTTGATATCAGAAATGCCAGAAGGCTGTTAAAATATATATATTATTTATCTGTCAGTAAAAAAAAACAGACAGTCCTACTTTTTAAGCTGCGACTGACCAGCATTTTTAGTTTATTTTTCTGCCATTCAGTCGTGGAATGTAAACTTTCAACTGTGTATTGTAAAAAATTGCATATCTGCAGTTTGATTTAATTTTCACCCCTGTAACCTTAAGAGTAAATGTTATTAGGATGTTCAAACAAACTGAGTAACATACTGAACTATATACTACCCTAAGCAGATTTTACAATGAAACACAGAGAATATCAGCAGATATGTTAAATGTACGTTGTTACTTCCGACTGCTCATTAGACACGTGAGAGATATTGCTGCAGTCAAAGACGGAAAGCACAAAAATACATTAACCAATGATATGCATTAGGAGATATAAAGGTTGTCATTCAGTCAGCAACATCTGGTAATCGAATATTTTTCTCCAACATAGTATTGTTACTGTGACTATCATTTGGTTGTCCCATTACCATGGATACAGCTACAGCTACAGATACAGTGTAGTATTGTTACTGTGACTATCATTTGGTTGTCCCATTACCATGGATACAGCTATATATAAACATTCATATTCAGATAGGGTTTTATGAGTCGGAGTAGTACATGTAGTTTTATGCATATAAATTGACAGAACTGCTAATGACTTTATGTACCAAACTATTTTTAGCACATAAACCGACCTGACCGTTTATTAGAATGCTCCAAAATATGCTGCTAGTACCTGGGCTGTGCTAATTCCCAGGATAGTGTCTATAATATTTCAGACAGCTGATGTTTTCTGACTTGATAAATCACGCATGTAACCTGATCAGTGAACATATGTTGACACCTGTTTTAGCATTACATTGCTATTACATTCTATCACCAGTATCACTTGTCTACCCAAGTTTGAGTACATGTCCGGTGCAAGCAAATCACCACATCTCTCGCTTCATTTTTTCAAGATACAATTGAGTCAAATTAGTTTGAAACATGGAGAGATACTAATGAATATTTTTTGGTCGTAATATCATACTACTGCCTATTTTATATACTGAACTTGTATGTTATAGCTATTATTCCTATAAAATATACTGTACCTAACTAACTTTCTTCATTCGATGGCTAATGTTAACAAACACAGATGAGTAAAGGCTGACCCAGTGTGATACGTACAGAACATTTTCAGTGCTAACTTGTATGCGATCATTGAGAGTAGAGTCACTTTTCATTTGTAACAAATAAAAAGTTACTAGAATCTATTTGGGCTGCATGAACATGCATGTAAGTAAACTAAATTTTTGAACAGTGGTTATCTATATCATTATGGTAATTTACAAAAAATTATGTTTTTTTGTAGGTTTTTGTACTTTGTAACAGGGACATTATAACAAGTTTTATTAAATATGATTATTTTGTTTTAAACCTTACATTAAATCTTAGTATGCAAACTTTTGCACACATTACAGGAGAGTTGACTAACAAGTCACGATGATGCATAAAAAACTAGTTTAGCTTTCTACTGCGAGTTATGCTGCCAAGATAATAGCGATCTAGAAAGCTCTAGAACTCAGTGAGCCCTTATGATTAGGATGATCAAACAAGAAACCACAGTTTTTTATAGTCTCCAATTGAGTAAAGGTCTGCTGGTTAAAGTTTTTGTTAAAAAATATTCATAATTAATTTTCATCAGTCACTAAATGCACATACTATTTATGACAGTTGATCTAACAGTGATTGATAATTAAGCAAATTGAAAATATATACAGTCTTTCTGCAGCATTATACTGCAGCTCAATAATGAAAAGATGATTGGACATACTCGAATGATTTTTTGGTACAAACTTTACTAATATGTCAATAACTTGATTATTCTAAAAAAAGGCTATATGTTTTACGAAAAGAATACAAAGGTAAATCGAGGTAATCATGAATGCAAAACTTTATAAACTTGTGTGAGGCTAAAAAGTACTCTACAATATCCAATCTTCTTATTACTCAATTTAAAAGAGAAGGTTGCAGTAATCATGCAATAGATGTGTTTGTGGGAATTTTAAGGTATTTTAGAGAAAGGCCATTTTTATTTATACATTTGAAATATTAAATTTATAAGTTTAGCTTAAACTTGATGGGGGTTTGATATTAACAACATATCTTTAATCATTCAACTGATTTTTTTGAAGTTATAGTAACAGAAAAACTAAACAAAGTGTATTGAAAACTTTTCTAGCAGCATTGAAAAGTTTAATAACCATATTGTTGAAGTGAATAATGTTAGCTCAAAAACCATAAAATAGTATGCATTAAGTTTTATTAATAGTATGTTTAGTAATATGAGGTCTATATCACAGTACGTATATTTGTATAAAGTCCATATCATAGTAAGCGTGTTAGTATGAAGTCTATATCATATTATGTATGTTAGTATGAGGTCTATATCATATTATGTATGTTAGTATGATGACAAAAACCAAGTATGTACTGTATGTTAGCATGAGATCAATATCATATAACATATGTTGGTATGAAATCTATATCATATTATGTATGTTAGTATAAAATCTATATCATATTATGTATGTCAGTAAATGAGCTATATTATAGTATGTGCGTTAGCCTGAGGTCTTAATCATAGTATATATGTTAATATATGTCTATGTCCAATTATGTATGCTAGTATGTCTATATTATAGTATGGATGTTATTATGAAGTCTATATCATGTTATGTATGTTAGTATGATGTCTATATTACAGCATGTATACTAGCATAACACCTTTATGGTTTTTCATTAAGGTTATTATTACTATTTATTTGCATATTTCAATCGATAGAACTCCGCAAAGCTGTCTGTAAATTATCCACATGACTAAGTTCAATTCTGCTTCTCTTATGATCGTTTGATTTACTGCCACAGATCTTGTATACGCTCCATTCCGTTGTGTATGCACGTTCTATACAATATGACCTTAAGATAACTAGACATACCCAACTAACAACGCCATTACTGAATATTCCATAACGCCATGCAAAAAGCAACTTTTTAAGCAAGCATTTTATAATGGTCTACAAATGATTGCTGGTGATCATTACTGTCCTAAGTAACAACAGTTTCCAATGAATATCATAATATCTTTTGTGCACAAAACTTAGCGTAGCATTCTACAGAAGGTTAAAGGAAGAAACTTTGCTAATGTTATCATAACATTAATACAGAGCTTTTTTATTGAATGTCGTAGCAATCTTTTATGAAGGTGACTTTGGGATGTTGGAGCATAAATGTCTATATAACGTTGACATGCAATGTGGCACAGTCGGTTTGCTTATTTTAACCTAGATAACAACTTTAATCGCCCAATGAATCCATGCATCCTACGTAACTTAATTACCAAAAGAACTTCGATAGAGAATGAAAGGTTCTTAGGTCAAATCTTCTACAAAACAGATTCTTCATTCCAAAGTTTTCATTGCTGAGCTGGACAAACCGAGCAACAGACCAAATCGCAGACAGACTCTGAGATTATTCCACGACCAAACACGAGCGTAGTGATTGTTCGGGAGATTTATTATGAATGCATATGTGCACACAACTCACGAAAATTACTCATCAACGGCCTTCGCAAACCCTTGTGCCAAAATCTCATCAACAAAATTAACCATTTTTCAATTGAGTCGTTTAAGTATAATAACGATACAAAACTCATATAAACCTATTTAAAGGTTGACTTGCAACCAAATTCACATTACAGTTAATTGGTATCAAAAGATTTGCCATGCCTTACTCTGTTGCGTTGTAGGTGCCAAATATGTGGAAATGTGATTACAAGCTCTTAAAAGCTCAAAAACGAAAAGCCGCTGTAGATTGGAATCTTTTGATTTCGATGACGTATCTGCGAAGTTTGGTTATTGTCTTGTCACGTGATGTTCTCCCGTGACTTGAAAGGCCAATAAAAAGCTCAATATTAAACTTATCGTAGCAATAGTTTATGAGAAACACTTCGGGTTTTACCTAAGACCCCGTATCAAATATAGATGCTCGCTACTTTACAGGTTCAGCTTGGCCATTACGTTCGAAAATTCAACGTACGTGTACATGACTGAGTTGTGATCGTACAAAATGTCAAATTCTGAAGAGTTAAGACCATGGCGTTTCGAACCTGATGCTCTATCTGAAGAAGATCCTCAACAGAATCAAACCTCCAATCGAGTAAGCACCACCACTAGCCAGCTCTTATGTGCCAAGCTAGCTAGTAGTAATAGTTTTAGCTAGAGAGTGATAGAACGAATATTATTATATATATATGATTTTAGTGATGATAATTTTCGCTTCATATTGCAAAAAAATAATTACAGATTTTTCTCGAATGACAACATTAACAATTTTTATATTTAAATCTAGTGCTGCACTGATATACTGTTGGATAACATCGACCTGATGTATTAGCTATGGTTGCATTGACATATCTGTTCATTTCGTTAGGAGCTAATACAACCGGCTACAGAGTGGTGTGTCTGCAAGCGCTGTCAAGACATGCCATCTCTTCCTGAATGTTTGTGCTGCCATGTTGCCGAGTTTGCGCATCGTCTCCATGACCGCGGGGAGCATGAATACCTGTGTATGCATCCTGGTGTAGATGAACTTGTGGCACCTGCACCCCTTGAGTTGGGGTGGAATAATTACCTGCGATATCATAGTGAGTTGGATTTTCATTTAATGCCAATAACACCAAAGCTATGCTAATGTGTCATGCATTATCTACAATTCTTGTGTTACACATTTAATGCATCGGTTGAACACACATACTCTGAACTCTGGGAACACAAGGAGAATTGTTTTATTTGGCTTGTACACTTACTACAGTAGAGAGTGTATTAGATTTGTGATTTTATTATATAAAGATCGAGATTATTTTGATCAACAATTATTGTTTTTCAATAATTGTTTAGGTAGATGATCTATTCCCATTTGGAGAGCCATCGCCAAATGCTCGGAAAAGGTTGTGTGCATACCGCAATCTTGTGTTTTGGTTTATGCCGCAAATCTTGTTTGCAAGTCTGCAAACTCTTCTTCATCATCCGTTGGTGGGAAAAGAGACCGAATCTTAGACTCCAAGCAGGCAGGTAGAGGCCGTCGCTCACTGCGACGAATTTGCGGCATAAGCCAAAACACAAGCTTGCAGTATGCACACAACCTTTGTAACAACATCCATTGTAATGGACCTCACTCTCAGGCCGTGGGAAATTAGATCGGACTGGCATTGCTTGAAGCCTTCTAGCTCCATGGCGTTAGAGCTGGTGGTCTCCTTTGACTGCAAAGTAAAGAAAGTTACGACCAACAATCACTTTCACATTATTTGAATGAATTATTTAGCTAGATCAGCAACTTCATGTTTATGTATTAATAACTACTAAAAAATTTCGGTTTTTGTCAGGCTGTGAAGTAAAAACTGTCAAAGTTTTACCTTGGCAAGATGGCTGCTGACTATTAAACCACAGCTCTGATTCATCATAGTGTAGGCCCCGTATAGTGCACAATGCCCTGGACAATCGCATCTACTGTCACCTGCCAAATCAAGCTCCCAATCGATTGCTGCCATCAATCCCTTGTTATGCAGGGTGTACTGCTCAGCAATACACTGTAAAATATTGCAAAACTCCATTATACAAGATTAATTTGTATCATTATCATTAGTCTGAGAATGTAGAATCCTCTTCCCCTTTTTGTGCTATATTATGATGAAGAATCAGAATTTTAAATTATAGTATATTTCGCTTGAAAGATGACATATTTTCATTTCAAGAAAAAAATTGTTTCTAAATGTCGTTATTCAATTAGTGTGCCAAACTTTTACTCACATTTTCCAAGTTTATGGGTAAATATTAACACTCACACCATGTAAGTATTTTCTTTGTTGATAGAGGCAAATGCTGTGGCTTGGTATCGCGATTTTGAGGGGCGACAGCAAACAGAGGTTCTGCGTAAGGCATCCGCCAGAAAAGAGTGATGCAGCTGCCAGCAGGGGGTTGATGACGTGAGCTCTGTTCACCCTGGCAGTTGTTTCCCAAGTGTACGATTGGTGACTGGAGGCACGTGTAACCTTGAACTCTACCCATCCGCCTTCTCGCACCATCGTGAATGAGCAGGGGAGAGTTCACGCGTGACATTGAAATAGTCGCTGGAGTACTGTCACACTTACTATTATTTTCTCCTCTTTGAAGGAGGATTCGGGTCTGAAATCACAACACAATAGTTGATTTGCAATAAGATTTGTACACCATCATTTTCTGTTATTATATCTTATTTGCTTGATCAGAAAAAGAATAAATTTATAGCCATGCAATCATGACACAGATTTTACAAAATCTTATCAGAATCCATGATATTGTAAACATAAAAATGTGAGTAATAACTCTGTAGATATTCTTTATATTTTGTCAAGGTTGGTTAAGTTCAGCTCTATCTTACATGTAATTGGAGAGCGTTTGACGCTGGCCAACATAGCGCTCAAACTTTTCCCAGTCTTCAGTGGTTGGCACAAACTCTTCATCTAATACTAATAATAATCATCTAATAATATTAATATGCTATTAACGATGATACCAGAAAATGACAGTAACTATTTTATATAACATATCTATAAGTGAGTGGAGTTAAGAAATTTGGCGAAATTAATCGTGAAACTTATAACATTATTTTATCAATTATAGATTAATATATTACGTTTTACAGATAGATATGCAGTATGAATTAGTTTTGTTATTATAATAAGAATAATACACGTAATTAAAAAGATAAAATACTAATAATATCATATTACAACTAAATGACATTAATATTGTTATATTAAATATAGATTAATACAGTAGTATTAGGAGAATACTAGAAAATAACCTGAGTTACTACTACTAATACAAATAGTTTATAAAATAAATTACTCACGCGCTTTGGTGACATGTGGAGTATGCAAACAAGTTAGAAAACATGTCGTCTTTGAAATGGCAAAAACAAAGGTAAGAGTAAGCAGGCGAATAAATAAAGTTTGTCACATCCAGCTTCACCCAGTTGCTCCACGACCGGTGAAGGTCTGGTCTTTTCTCTGCTCTTGGCCAAGAAAAAAGGTGTTTCTTAGCCTGGCAGCTGCACAAACACAATGTGGCGCGTTAGACATTATGACGAATTGAAATTAACAAGTCTAATACGAGAAAGCATGTTTGCTATTGGCGATAGATCAAACTTGAACTGAAACTAACATTATCTGATCATGTGACTTACAATTCCCGCCATATAGCGCGAACAATTTCTACAGCATTTTTCTACCATCGTAGCGGACCAAAAGGCTCATCATTTTTATCAGAGGATGATATGCAATCGTTCAAGCTAAGTTTAAAAAATTAAACATATTTTTATGCTAAGTTTTGAGATATCAGTGCTAAAAGTTGCAGCATTACGATGCCGATAAAATAGACGCGTAAGAACAATAGACATGGTTTTTGTTGCAAGCGTGAAGTATATTTGTGAAATTATTTCGACAAATAAGGATGCATGAAAGTGTAAACATAAACCATCTCGCACACATACGTCACATTTTAGCCATTTTGGAAAACGAATCCAAACTACGGCGGTCATGTGTGGCTGTGATTTTCTGTTCGTTTTTGAGCATTTAAGAGCTTTTAATCACATTCTCACATATTTGGCACCTACAGCAGAGTAAGACATGGCGAATCTTTTGATACCAAATAACTGTAATGTGAATTTTATTGCAAGTCAACCTTTAAATATGTTACCAAGTCTTTGAAAAGTGTAGACAATATCCTAAACCTTACCCATCTGATTGGATTATTCATAAACAGACAGAATAATTTGGCCGAAAATCGCCACAAGACACTTGAAAAGCTTGTTTTAATCATAATTAAGACTGGCCTATGATACACCAATAAAGCCGCGCAACAGATAGTAGAACTATTTAGCAGTGCGCATTTCACGAAAAAAACGTGCTCATTTCACCAGTCTGTGACATTGTTTAATTGCTAAAGTTTCTAATATGTTTCCGTTTTTACTATCTTGCAAAAATATCTAATTATAAGAACAATTATTCAATTTTATAAAATTATTGTTAGATTTAATTATAAGAATAATTATTTGAGTTTATCCAAAGGTTTTTGTATTAAACGTAGACCGTTTGAGGCCTAGACCAACTTACAGGTACGAAATTGTGGTACACACTTTATCAGCCTGTTTTTTGTCCACTTACCGAAGGTCTCATTAAATTATTTAAAAAGTTAGCCAAAATTCTTTACTTCTTACGTACAAGCTAGGGCCAAACTACAATGCCCCTTTATGGGGAAAACTTTTTGCTCCAGTTTGCAGAAAACTTCTAGATTCTAGATGCGTGAATGCTCATACTTGCTTTTTGTTAAAGATAGCTATTAAAACCATTCTTCATTAAACACAACCAACTTTCGAACTGTGTATAGTACACACCAGCTTGCCATTTTACTTCTAATATTGCATTTCAGAGTTATAATAAACATATTTCCTTAATGACGTTGTTAAATTACATACATTACAGTAGGTTAGGCCTACAGCTTTAATTAATATTTATTTTTATTGTTGTAAAACTTAGGTTTGAGATAGTAGTAGATTAGGTGTGATCTTCTAATCTTGCATGCGGTCTTCAATGCACTGGACTTCTATCAGTCGGTTCGCGAGTGATGTTTAGAGCAAATCTTTGGGTTGAGAAGGGATTAGTCAAGGGTTCAATTGGTACTGTCTTGCGTATTATATTCTGTGAAAATCAAGGTCCACTTGCATTTCCTGCTTTTGTTGTCTGCATATTACCAAATTATGCTGGTCCAACGTTTCTTCTCGAACACCCTAGCGGTTTTCCAGTTATATCTATCAAACGTACTTTGACTGCTGGCCGGCATTGCCACTCGTATTCGCACAGGCATTCCTCTCGATCTGGCATGGGGTTCGACAACACACAAGAGTCAAGGTCTTACCATGGCTAAAGCTGTCATTGATATAGGAAACCACGAAATGACCACTGGAATATCGTTTGTTGCTCTCTTTCGAGTTCGAAACATTAATGACTTACTTGTTAACAACTTCGCTAGGGAACGCATCACTCGATTAGCTATCAATGACCAAATCCTACAACGTGAAAGAAAGGAGACTAGACTGTGCGACCTTTAACAGAACGCTGAAAATATCTTATTTTTCTATATTTGTTGAAATTGTTAGTTGCACCTTTTTGAAGTCGGGCTCCCTCAAATTTATTTTATGTCATCTTGAACAACTCTCATTTACACAATACTCTGCCAATTCTTGCTGACAACTACTTTTTCAACAACCAGCACTACCATTTCTTATTTCCATTATCATTTATTCTATTATCAGGTCGTGGGCTGTATGACAGAGGAATTTCTAGTATATATACATGTATATATGACAATGACTGGTAGTATGTCATGCGCGTTTAATATTGCTTTCATTAACGTTTAACTCTACTATGTATATATATATATACATTTATATATATATGTATATATATATACATATATATATTAATATATATATTATACATTAATATATAAATATTATATATATTATATTAATATATATATTAATATATATATATATATATATATATATATATTTATATATCTAGTGGTAATCTTCTGACTAAAAAAGTGCTCAATGTCGTAAAGGCAGGGCATATAGAATAATTTAAAAGAAGATAAGAATTTTGACTATTATATTTACACTACTAATAGTTTCGTGTTAAAAACACTCATCAGGTGACGTTCATTTATGCTCAAAAGCTTATATATACGTAGGAACATACAAGCTAGGTAGTGATCTTATAATTAGGCATTCAAGCACTGTTAATTCACAAATTGATGGCAGTAGTAAAAGTGTGGAGGCTAAGTATTAAAATTCTAAACAATAAAAACTGAGTGAGAAAAGCTAATCTATTAACTATTTATTGAACATAACATTATTTTATTGAACATTAAATGGTCAATGTCTTACTAGGAAATTATATATCAAGCTACAGGAAGCACAAATAACAATAAAGAGACTTATATCGGATTAACCGGAAATACGTTTAAGAAGAGGTATGCCAAGCACAAGTCTTCCTTCATCAATACCAACAAAAGATCAGCAACCAGGTTAAGCGAACATGTATGGTCCCTCAAAGTGAAAAACATCCTGCATCCCATCAAATGGAATATTATCCACAGATCAGCAGCTTACAATAATGCTGCCAAGAACTGCGAACTGTGCCTGTGGGAAAAATTCTACATTATGTACAAACCACATATGGCGACATTGAACAAAAAATCCAAAATTGTATCTGGGTGTAGACACTCAAGTAAATTTTTGCTAATAAACAGTTAATAGATTAGCTTTTCTCATCCCATTTTTATTGTTTAGAATTTTAATACTTAGCCTTGGCAATTTTACTACTGCCTTCAATTTGTGAATTTACAGTGCTTGCATGCCTTATTATAAGATCACTGCCTAGCTTGTATGTTCCTACGTATATATATAAGGTTTTGAGCAGTACTGACCATCACCTGATGAGTGTTTTTTAGCACAAAACTATTAGGAGTTTAAAAATTATTGTCTAAATTCTTATCTTTGTTTAAATTATTCTATATGCACTGCCTTTACGGCATTGAGGGCTTTTTAGTCAGAAGATTTCCACTAGATATATTAGTATATATACATATATATATATTATATATACATATATAAAATTTTTTCCTCACTCCGGATACCCCGTATAAGTGGTAATTTCTGCTCTAACTTGGGTCTCCTACAAGAGACCTGGGAGTTTGAGCACTCGCCTCAAGATGCGCGTTTGAAGTTTGAGCACTCGCCTATAGCTGTTCCCAATAGCGCACCTTTCTGCAACTCATCTGAGTTGATTGCTGTTGGTATTTGGGCAAGCCACAATTTGTGCGCCGGTGTTATTGCGCCCAGTGCCCCAATAACTACTGGGATTACAGTTGTTCTTACATTCCAGCATTTTTCAATCTCTTCTCAAAGAGGGAAATATTTCTCTACCTTTTCTTTTTCTTTGCTGGCGGTATTGTAGTCATTGGGTACTGCTATATCTATTATAGTAGCTCTCTTGTTCTCCTTGTCCATCACCACTATATCTGGTTGGTTTGCTAGGACACGCTTGTCAGTCCGGATGTAGAGGTCCCAGGGGATCTTAGCGCGGTCATTTTTATTCACCTTACCAGGTGCTTCTCACCAGTGTTGTGGTTTATTAAGGCCATACTCGTCACAAAGACTTCTATACACAACAACTGCGACATGATTATGCCGCTCAGTGTATGCGTTTCCTGCTAGCTGCTTGCATCCACTGATGATTTGTTGGATGGTTTCAGGTGCATCTTTGCACAGTCTGCATCTAGGATCATTTCTAGTGTGATAGATTTTTGTTTGGAGTTGCCTTATATATATATATATATATATATATATATATATATATATATATATATATATATATATATATATATAAGGCAACTCCAAACAGCTATAAGGCACCTTATATATATATATATATATATATATACATATATTTATTTCTGTTTCTCATACTGGTTATACACTTACATATAATTGGTTTTTCAGACATACCCAAAACGGCTTATAAGAGCAGAGTTGTGATCACTATCGATTTGTGTATACAACATAGTGGGAGCTATATATCTTTGAACTAAAGATGAGGAGAAATATCCAAATATGATACATACAGAGTTTGAGTATACAGTAGTAAAGTAGTTTTTCCTATTATATATGAGCTAAAACTATGTGAGTGGCCAAGACTTGGATAAATGTTTTTAATAAAAACTTACTGCTGAGATGAAATTTCTTGGCTCAAAAAATTATAAAACAAAATAATATTGTTGAAGATAATGCAGAACATGATTTGCAGAACATATTGAGTACATCATAGCTTTAATTTTACCTCTGCCAAAATCTTCTCAGATAGATTGATTTGTGAACTGTAATCAGAGTTGTATTGATAGGGACTTTTGAATAGCTTGACTCGATTCCAACGAATCAAGTATTAATAGCTGCTTAAAATTGTTATGCTGAATTTTATTAAATAAAAACATGTATGCTCATGTTGCAAACTGCCAAATAGGTGAAATAATGGCTTTATTAACTTTTTGCCAGAATCTGTGAGGTAATTCATTTTTAAAAAATGAACGTTGTTTTGTGTTCACAGCTTTTCTCAACTTAAAAAACTATCTATTTTGCACTTGAATCACCTGATCAAATCACAAGAACTAAATCAACTACAATGCAAAATGTTTTGCATTGTCTTCAACAATATTATTTTATTATATAATTTTTAAAAGCCAAAGATTTTTAATCCCAGCATAAATTTTATATTAAAAACGTTTATCCAAGTCGTGGCTATTTACATAGTTTCAGTTAATAAAACAATAATAGGACAAATTAATCTACTCCAGCAAACTCAGACAAAACATATTATGGTTTGTGCAAGAAACATTCGTGTCCCTCTTTCCCATTTACGGCAGTTTCCAAACCGATACGACTGCTCCTCTAGTGAACCTGTAAGCGTAAACCTCTTGCAACATTAAAATAAATGTAATAAATGTCATTCATATATATATATATGTCGCTCTAATGTGTATCTACTGGACGTTTTCAATTCAATAGTTAGATTGATTGCAAATGTAATGTTCAACAAGAATAAATGTTTAACAAATGCATAAATACGCCAAGCCAACAATTCAAAGTTTTGTTTCTGAGAGTTGAAAATAAGCATTGATTAATCGATTTTTCTCACTTTTTCTACACTGAATATAAATTCTAATCATGAATCTAATTTACAAGCTAAAGATTTGAAAGAAAATGCTATAACTAGGTGAAATGATGAAAAGTTCTGAAACGATTAAAAAGTTATGAAACGTTGATTCATGATAGCAAAAAGTTATAATTTTACTTATTAGTAGATGTATTCAAGTGTACTAAAATTATTTTCGTTAGCTTAGAATATTTGTATAGGATACTCAAAGTTGAATATAACCTTACCCCCATTCTCCTATCTTCCTTTGCAGCGTAATGCTGCTGACTCCTGTCAGCTTTAACCATAACCTGTCTGATGATTAATGTAAAATAAATATGCCGATGCATGTAGCTACTAGGATCTACTAGTAGAAGCTACTAGTAGAAGCTACTAGTAGTCGATGCACATAACTAACTAGTAATAGAGTAATCTCCCTGAGAACAAGAATCTTTGCCATCACAGACAAATCGTTTTACGAGCGATAAAGTTTAATATGACCTATATAAAAAATTCCATCCTGATGACTGGCTAAAGAAGAGATCTTATATTTATTGCTTGTGAACTCTTTCCACATGTATCACTCGTTACATCACAAATGTAGCACCTGCTGGAATCTGAGCTTTTTAAAAATTGGCCTCATCCAAACGCATATATCCCTGAACAGGGTTAGTCCACAAAGCCAAAAATGACATCAAATTGTAGCTGATGTTTAAGCCTTTTTATTGGTCTTAATTTCATTAAATTGACCTTTTTGACGCAACCACATATTTAAAGCTTGGTCAAGCAAGCATGTTACCTTGAGTGCCCATTTGTGCTGTTTTCTTTTAGATTTTGCAAACTCTTGCGATGCCCTTTTTTATTAATGTCCACAAAGAGTTAGTATCACCAACTAAGTCTAGAAATGTCAGAGATTTTTTTATATTTCCGATCAGTTAGCTTGAAAATTGGTGTTCAAAAGATTAGTTCTCCTGAACCAAACCAAGTTCTGAAACCAAATACTTTAGCCAAATAAAGAGGACATAAGTTATATGTGTGTAAGGTTTGTCTGAAGTTGACCATGAAACATAGAAGTGTATAGCATATGCATAGACTAGCAGACACACACATGCACATGCGCACGCACGTACGCATACACACACAGGCACACACTCACACACGCACGCACGCACGCACACACACACACACACACACACACAAAACTGTTCAAATAATTGACTCAACAAAAGCCACACATATGCACAAACAATGTAACACCCCATACAGCACATAAGCACACAGTAACCTCCACTTACCATGCTTTACACATCAAAAACAGCACACTTCATGCTTCACACACAAACTAACTACTGTAACACACGCACGCACGCACACACACACACACACACACGCACGCACACACTCACGCACGCACACACACAAACACACAAACACACAAACAAACTAACTTACATGCAGAAACAGCTGATTAAATATTCTCTCGATACTGTTATTCATGCCTCAATAAGGTTCACCTCACGAGCCACAGACTTAAAGGATAGATCCTCAAAAACATTACACTACTACACATCCGACAGTTTAGAGTTGCTTACTCACAACATTATTGAGTCAAACAGGAGATTGTTGAATGATGCAATACAAGTTGGGCTTTCACAAGCGCAAAACTGACTCACCAAACACATTTTACTTATTATCGGATTATCATCTTCAACCAATGAGAATTTATGGCAAGATGTAATTAATTCACTCAACATTATCAAAAAGGTACCACAAGCTTGATAGAAATTTTTAATACTTTCCTAGCAATATGAGCAAACTAAAACTTGACAATTTATACCAAATAAAAATAAAAAATCAAATAAATGCTAGGTCTTTAAATAAGTTAGGTTAATGAACTTATTGTGTCCTCAGCTTTTAGAAAGAAACTGGAATTAAATTGGAACCAATGAATCTATGGTTAAAATTTATGTTAAGTGTGTGGTTTGTACGGCAAAAAATCATACCAACTGCAACAGAATAAATGCAACCACTTTCTTTAATACACCATAAAGCATTTTCAAAGAAATTCTAAAAATGGACATGGAGCAGCAAGCAGAAAATAATTTGGTTTTGGGTAAGAATCAGAATGAACATGCAGTTATGTATGAGATCAGCTGATTACATGTAGCTTATCACTTATAATATTTATGAAAATGTGTGGAACTGCATTAATAACCATGCAGTTATCTACTATTAATACCATGAAACCTATGAAAAAGTACAGCATACCTGGATCATTAAATGTTAAAGATGCATGCAGTGAAAACTACGATGGCAAAAAAAGTTGTGTAGTAAAATAGGGTTATCATTTGAGAAAAAAACAAATAAACATCAAACAAGTTTTTCTTTACCTATGTAGCTTTTTATCTATCATTTTATTATGAAGCAAATAATAGTAACAGTAACAAACAGATAAACCCATTAGCAAACATCCTACTGATCAAATTTTCCAACTCATATAAAAAAATTTGACTATACTAGAACCGGACAAGATTCATGAATATCTAAAACACAGACCATAATTATAAAAAAAACGCCAAAATTAAAACAAATATGGCGGCACTGTAGAACATTACACTTTTAATGACACTTTTTAGGACTTTGTTACTACAAATAGTAACTAGATTATGAGACTAGCATATTATTGTATACAATAAATTTTAATGCCAACCGATATGGTAAAACATGAGAACCTTATTTGAAAGGAGGGTAGGTCCTTCACAAACTAAACAGCGGTAGCAGGGCTACGATTTTGCAAAGATACGCTTTTCAAACTAGTCTCAAACTCACTGAAAACCCTTCAGTATAAGAGGTTAGTTAGATAAAGTATTCATTTACTAAGGCATCCATCACTACTGTAAGTCCTCCACTTGTACCAAGATTGTGAGTGTAGAAACTTCCATTCTTGCTAAACTGATGACAGAAACCTAAAATTCAACAATACATTATGTTGTTCTCCATAGTCACGAAAGATACAGAGTAGGGACTTGAGACTCTGTAAAGACTTAATGCGGTTATGCAAAGTAGATCCACTCAACCTTTTTTATCACATTTAAGAAATATAATTAATAAACAAACATGAAATGTCACAGGGAACTCATTCAGAATTCTCAGCAATCAGTTTCATTGAAATTCAAGACAACTAATTTGGATGGCTTCATAAGACTATGCCTAAAAATCATAAACTTATATATTAATGAAATACATGTATGTAGGTGTGGTAAAACATCCATCATTTAAACCTAGATAAATTGATGAATTGGGGTGTGATTTGCTAACATTCAAAATAATTTCTGAGTTTATTTGTTAATGCAGAGTATAAATATTAAAATCAAACGCTAACCTCCTATGATACATATTTTATGATAGTTTTTTGAGCAAAAACACTTACAATTATAGCATAATCTAGTACTAATGTTAATCATTACTTTGCAAATTAACTAACCGGCCAAAGAAACAAGGTACTTGATTTTCATTAGTTTGATTTATCACACTCCCTTCTTCTTGTTGAAAATTTATTTGTTATTACACAATATGAACCATGTAAAGATTCAGAGCTAAACATTTGCAGAGCCAACCAAATCTGAGTTCAATAACTATTATCTTCTTTAGTTCAAATTGTTTGGAAAGCACAGTTGTAATAATTTCTATTGTATTAAACAAGTCAATCATCTAATTTTACTCAGACTTTTATGTGAAACTTGTGCTTATTTTGTCAAATTATTGTTATGTCACTTAATAATCTTCAGAAGTTGTTAATAGCCTCATTTTTTAGGCGATTGCTAAAATTGTTAATACACCGTTAAAGGTGTTGGTTTCTAAAATCTTATTAACTATTCTAACCTGCATCGGTCCTCTCTGACTGTAAAACTTCAGAGAATGGTATAGTGACTCCCCACACTTGGCAAGAGGAGAATGTTTCATTCAACTTGTGAGACACCCTCATTATATCTTTCTCATTTTGTTCAGTGTAAATATTAGTGTTTTTTGATAGCCAAAAAAGTATAGGATCCCTCCAGTTGTACCTTGCAAAGCAACACAATTGCTTCGTTATTTTGTTTAACAAATAGCTTAACAACTCAACCAAAGCATCACTTGCATCTGTTACCATAGAGTCAGCATAACTGTTAAAGTTTGGTTAAAATGTTTTATTTGACTAACTCAGCAGCAATCTAAATTATATTTAGTCATGCAGAAAGTTTTACTTTTTTCCATTGTGTGGTACTCCAGCCTAAAGCCAAAAATAATAATTGCTCATAATGTGTGCTTGTCACACATGATCAATTATGTGTAAAAACACATAATTGCTCACAATGTGTTTGTCACACATTATGAGAACTTTTTGTTTATAATGTGTGTATGTCACACATCGTGAGCAATCACAGCTCTTAAGTGTAATTATGAACAATTAATGTGTGAGATTTAATTTACTTTAGTTTAAACCTCGAGGTTTCAAAAGTAGCAGCAAAAGATTATCCAAATCAAGTTTTTATGCATTTTTCCATTAGAATATTAAACTCATGAACTGCAGTTGCTGTGCTAAAATTATCTTCACCATGTCTCTGGAGATCATTCTTTGGTAGTATATTGGATTCTGTGCAGAGTTGTTTCCTCAGTGAATATCATTCACTATTTGCATTATCTTTGTCATTTTATTCACTTGACATTTTGGCTGTGTGATCTTTCTTAGCTGCAACTTGGACTTACTAAATTGAGATATAAGCTATTCTTAGTCTCATGTCAGTTTACGAGCATCCGAATATTGGCCTTTATTATGTCTGGAAAATGCTACTAGGAACTTAAATTTATGGACAAAAGAAAAATTCTTGATTTTCCTTTTCTTACGTTTAAGTTTTAACATCAATATTAAATTTTAATTTTAAACTCTAAAGTTGAAGTTGATTTTATTCTTGTTGTTTGAACCATTTAAACAGGAATTTTTTGCGTTTTAAATAAAACGTCTTTAAAATTGGCATGTTGAAAGTTGCAGCGCAGTAATAAACTCACTAGTAAGCTCTATCTAGTAGATCAACATTACAAAATGATGTTAAGACAACCCAACAGCTAGATAGATCGAGATTAACCATGTTAGTATTCAGAGCTATACAGCAAAAACAAGTTATTTGTTAAGTGGGTACTTTGGAGCTAAAGGAAGCTATCACGACTTTTCTGTAATTTTTTACCTAATGTAATCAGAAAAGAAAAAGTCTCGTACTGATATCGGTCAGCAAAATCAATCAGAAAATCGTGTTTAACATTCAAATAACTAAAGAAACTGATCTAACGTGCTTACTTTTAGCATGCACCTAACATACTTCATTAACTTACAGAAAACAAAACAAATCTTCCCCTCACTCTGTATTGAAACCAGCTTCTCATTTCAAACTTCCGTTTCTTCAATGTAGGCTAGCAGGCAAATTGTTGCTTACGAACACAATTGTGCAAACCTTGATATGTAGATATGTTTAGCAATTGATTTCAAGTGGCATCTTATGTCTGAAGTGGTGCCTTAAGCAAGATCAATATTTTAACATAATCAAACATTTGTGGCCATGGCAACCCTAAAAATATAATAATGTAATTGTTGGATAGCTGAAGCAGGTTTATAATATAAATGTACATATCTATGTCAATAGCTAAGAAATTCTATCCTACATAAATGCAGCATTAATACTTCAATGCTTGCTTGTTTCATTAATGCTCTAGCTCGGTCTGATCTGGTCTTAGGTATGGCTGCTATTTTTTAGTTTATCAAATTTTCTCTTCGATAGAATGCGAGCTGCAAAATTAGAAATGTAAAAATTATCAAATTAGCAATTATTTTTGGAACAGCGTTTAACATAATCAACTATGGTTAAGAACCAAAAAGTGGGTCAAAGCTTGCGATAAAAACGTTGATTGATTTTGTTTGGAGATCTGCCTTTTTTGGTATAGGGTAGGTTTTAGCTGTGCATTTACACATTTGTAAAACCAGATAAGAAGACCACCCAGTGCCATTGGGTGGCATGTGGCTAAGGCTTGATGTCAACCTTGGAAGAGGTGCGGCATCAGCCTTAGAAAAGGTGCGATATTAACCTTGGAAGAAGTATGGCATCAGCCTTGTTTACTGCGATCGCATGGTTTGGGGTTTAATCATCAAGCTCTTTTAGGATGAACTCGAACATGGCCCCAGAACAAAGAAATATGCTGAATAAAGCCCCTTGTAAATTTTTAAATATTATGAAAAACAGTGCCTATTTTACTGATCTGTTGGTTTTATTTTGTTATCAAACAAGTATAGCTGCCCAATATTGTCACCGTTATGATCAGTCAGTTGCTATTCACAAGCATTCGTGATATTAATAGTTGCCATTATGAAATGGCTCAAATTTGGTTTTAGATTTAGATTTTGAGTATGAAAACTACACTGTACAGCTTTGTCTGCTCTCCCATCTTATTGGCCAGGTCAAACAATGTGACATCAATGTAAGACTTTGTCATCTTATATTAGGAGTAGAAAATAATAATCAAAAACTAAAGAAAAACAGACTTTGTTCGGGTGATTTCAGGTAAATTGTATTTAACTTTAAGCATATACTATCATTGCTACCAATCTCAATATTGGTAAAAGCAAGTAATTTGAAATGTTTTATTTTCCATGGAATTTACTATATCGCTAAAATTGAAGAAGGTAAAAGAGAATTATGGGTTTTCTGGTTATAGGTTTTGTTGTTTTTTACTACTAAGCCGAAACAGTAGTTATCCGTGATCGATGCAAATAGGACGATAAAAGTCTAGACCTGAAAACCTAACAAGAAAATGCGACCGCCCCACAAGAACTACGTTAGCACCAACAGCCAGGCTAGCACAACTCTAACAGAGCTCGATCATTAAACCCTGCCCCTATGATAGCCGTCGCTTATCCTGAAAGGATTGTATATCATTGGTCATACTTGGTCTTTAGAGCTAGACTGTGCATGTGGTCTGTTTGATATAATCTCCCTCTCTTCACTTAGTTTCTCTTTGAGTCCTACTTACAACTGATTCGTGCTTCTTTTAGATGCCACTATTTTGTAGACCTAGTCTCCTTTCTAACCACTTTTCTGTATTTTTCTTTCTAATCTACTTAAATCATTCTTGATCAAGCATCTGTTGATCTGATATCTGACACATTTTCAAGGCATAAGAGTTGCGTTGACTTTTATTCAGACTTAACTGTAATGTACTCATTATTCTTTGCTTTAATAATTGATGGAGACAATTTTAATAGTCGTTATTGTTTACACAATCTTACGCCAATGATGAAAGCATTGCAGGGCATTCAAAATTTAAATAAACCAAAGAAAAAAAATGGCTACATTTAAGTTTTTTGCAAAACCAGTATAGAATGAGTTTACTCAGTTTTTCATTTGTCTTCCATTTTATGAATTTACTCTCTAACCTACATACTTGACATAAAGTTGGATTAAAGAGACACTGCTTAAATTTGCTGTTAAATTTAATCTTTTAGATTACAATGCTTTTTAATATAGAGTTATCTTCTCTCGAATCAATTAAATCTTTTTCTGAGTTTTCTAATATTAGATTATGACACACATTTTGTTACTACCATAAAGCAATTCTTTACAAGCAAAAAATGTGGGAATTTAACCATTATGTGAGTGGTTGTTGCTAATTTTAGTTGTTTAACTTCCATCTAAAATTTGAGCAATTCAGCTGCTGAGAAGATAACTGCTAGTTGCTTAAATTTATGTCTACATTTATAACAAGGTGTAATTGAGCTTGCTTCAAAATGAATTTCTTTTCATGACAATTTGTTACATTAAAGTGTTGCCAATCAACATCAAATTTATGTGAAGTTTTCATTTGCTGTTTAGGTAAAACTTGCAGATAGAGAGTTAAACAGTTGAATCAGCTTGTTTAGGATTTACCAACTTGTACCAGACGCAACACATTGATAAGCTATACAGAAGCTGCAGAAAACTATAAACATATTGTTGAAAACTAATCCACTTCCTTCAGCCAATAGAACACTTGGAGTAACATACATGTGTGTCATTTCATAGAACATTTTATTTAGCTGATTGCTACACTTTCTGGCTGCCATCATTTAATATTTTATTGTCCTAAAAATATAGCTAGTTTAAATATTTTTGTTAGTAAAAGGCGAATAACTTATAACAAACAAAATCTTTTCAAACTGTTTAATTGAGAGTGAGTACTTGAGCTCTAACTCTAGTGAGTGTGTTCACATAAGTCTGAGATTGATTATTATTGAAGGAGTCTGAGATTAATCATTATTGAAGGAGTCTGAGATTAATCATTATTGAAGGAGTCTGAGATTAATCATTGTTGAAGGAGTCTGAGATTAATCATTATTGAAGGAGTCTGAGATTAACCATTATTGAAGGAGTCTGAGATTGGTCATTATTGAAGGAGTCTGATATTGATCATTATTGAAGGCGGCTGATTTGCACATTAGGCACTAATGTTGAGAAATAGATAGTATGCTGTTTATAGAATATTAATCAGTAATTTTTTTTAGAACGTAGTGCAAAAATTATGTTTGAATACTTTTATAAAACTAGAAGCATTATAAAATGACCTGTTTTTAAGTTCTATTACATATTGTGTGCAAAATGCCTTGATTTAGCATAAATTTTAAATTAGCATAATGAAAAAATGCAAAAACTAGTTATATGTACCTTTTATCTAACAGACCGCTGCCAACCCTCAATATTGCTAACCCCCTAACTGCTTCCAATATTAAAAACAACAAATCAGTTCCAAATATAAAAAATGTAATAATTTTACTCTTAAACCCTTAACTAGGACAAGAACTATATGTACTCTAGCACCAGTTTTTAAAGTAAACTTTTAAAAGTTTTGCAACTACATACTCCGTAAGATAGAACTTTGTACTAAAACATATCATCCTTAGATAGATATAAAAAGTTTTTGTTCAGCTCACGTTGTTTGCTCTACAACCCTCAAAGATGACAATAATTTGACACCCACGCACATTATAAATCATTCGTGGCTTATAGGTAGAAATACAGTAAATAATTTAGAATCATGAAGGTAGATTCCTTAGACCATTAGACAGTTTCAGCTACTCTTAATGATAACCTTACACAAACTTTGAGTAAATTTTATCAGCAAGCATCAGTCTTTATCTATTATATGCGATTGATTTTGGTGTTTGATGGCATCTGACTGCCAGGATGTTTTAAGATAAAAATTTACCAAACCAGATAGTGGGTAACACGCTCAGATTTAAGCAAAAGTGTTAGTATGATATCTATAGCTGTTGTTTGGCAAGGACATGTACAGAATAGAGACGCGTAACACTGCAACATAAAGGCAATAGCAGATATCAATAACAAAAAAGACAGGCAGGCTTGCAACTAGTGCCATCAATTTGACACGTAGTTTTTTCAAGTTTTTTAACCACCATCAATATTTCTAAATATAAATCCTGAAACATCTTTGCAATCGAATCACCTCAAACACCAAAAACAATCGTAAATAATAAAAAATACTGATAATTTTTAATAAAATCCACTAAAATTTTGTGTAAGCTCATTTTTGAGGCTGTTTGAAAATGTCTAATAGTAGCTTGACAATGTAGGCATATGCCCTAGTAGAAAAGTATAAAAACTTGCTTTCCACTTTTTCCCATGATTTTTGATGCCTGGGTCATAAGGCCACTTTGGTTGATCTTGTTTACTTTAATAAAAATAAGCTGCTTGCAGTCGTCAATAACTGTCTGTGACTGTCACTGTAGAATTAAAAACAATTCTATTTAAAAAGTAGTCAATTTGAAAATATAAAATTTGAGTTTCATGTTGCGCCTTGTTCAATCACTTCTGTTTTTTTGTGGCACATTTATTTGTCAACAAGGTGAATTGCAGTCAATCATTTTAGCTGTTGTTACATACATGTGTACATCTGTAGTTTATCTACTCATTTGATGTGGTGTTTAGCTACATTTTCATATATTGAAGCAGGTCTGAAAATATAGAGACATATTAAATACTGATAGCCACCATGCTCTGAAGGCTTTTCGGAAATAAAACAACAGTCATAACTTTTGGCCATTAAAATATTTAATAAAATGTGCAACACCATTAAAAGCAAAAATTCAGCTGTCTAGTGAATAGATGGCTAGATGTAACAAGTTATATAATACTCATTAAAAAACCTGAAGCTTATATCAGCCAATCAAAGTTGACCCTGTATCAAAGTCTGCATAACAAATCTATAAGTGTAGAACAACTCGGCAAAAAAATCTGCCAAAAATGTGCTAGCATAGGATAAACTGATGAGGCAATGTAGTTATGAATTGTCTGCTAGAATTGCTGGCAACAAAAAGTCTAGCACAGTAATTTAGCTTGTTTGAACAACTTCTGTCAGAGAGTTGAAAGTCAATATAATACTAAATACATTTCTTGCTAGTGGTATCAAATATTAATGATAAGAGGCAGCCACATTGATTTCTCACCCATGAGTAAAAAACAGTTCTGCTGATTAATTATTAAAGAGCTAGACTCAAAGTATTTTATTTTTTGTATAGCTCTTAAAGATGAGAGAAAATGAATGTTTCAAAATGTCTGCAAGCGGTTGGACAATTTTCACTGAAACCACGTCTATGCATGGAGTCAGACACACAAAAATGAACAGCTCTTTACCAAACAGGAGGTAAATAAAGACTATATTCAAAAATATGTAAATACACATATGCATATTTACATATTAGCCCTAAACTATCAGAGATGAGCAATAAACACCTGAGAAAAAGACAGTAACTAGATACATGACTTATACCTCTAAAGCTCTTATTAATATCAGTCAGCTAGAAACTACGCGTAATATTCATTTTGTGTAAAACTTTGAAAAGTAGATCTAAATATTTAACAAGTTTAATATCTCATTAAGGATTTTAGTAAATAACCAATTTAATAGTTTATTAGGCGTTTTAATAAATTTTTTAGGTGAACATGAAAAGATGGCATGAGCAATTTAAAAAAAGGCTCTGTAAACTTCAGAAGAAATTGGTTAAGACTGAACCAACATTCGGAACTAGAATTGTGAAGTTTTGCTTAGCTCTGAAGGATTTTAACTATGAATCATGCATAAACAGTCTTTACCATTGTTTCAATATTTTAGTAAAATTATGCGCAACTTCAAAATAAATATTTAAATCAAATTATATTAAATTATTAAACCATCATTCAGTTTCAGGTTGGAATAAATAGTTAAGGTTAGAACTCTAGCACTTCATTGTAGCTTTTATTCATCAATAATTGATAAGGTTTTAAATTTAACAAAACTCAAATCCGGCTCAGTATACCTAGCAACTATTTGTTTTTGACCACAAAGGCTTTAATTATCATTGAATTGATTTCTTGTGTGCTCGCTTGTTTATATTTTGGATAAATCAAAAGACCAATGATAAACAAGGTTTAAAAGCTCTGATAAATATTTAATAAGTTGATGTGGATTCATTACAAAATTTAACTTGACCATAGAAGACACGTGAAAAAAAGTAAATAGAAAAAATAGAAAAAATAGCATATAGAAATATTGTATAACCATCTTAACTCTAAACGTTAGAAATTAACGCAAAAGCAATTTATTATTAAAACTTTGGTGGCTGAAAATTATATATTTAATTGTAAAAGAAACCCTCCAATTTCTCTGTGCTGCTCAAAAAGAAGCAAACAACTGAGTGCAAAGCAAAAAGAACTATATATTTGAACCTACAAGCAAATCAATGTGTGCGCATACACTGAACAGCTACTGAAAGACTGCTAAGGATTTCTGTAGTCCTGTGTTCACCTGAGCTCTTACACACTCTTTTGTATTTTGCTGGCTCCACTCTATTGGTAACATTGAACAAATGTGTACATACGTACATATGTATGTGTACAGTAACATATAGGGGAGAGCGGGGTAAGTTGCCACCATTTTTACAAAATTGCAGATTTTTCACTACATATTGATATTTACTTTCCTACACTCTAATAATAGAAACATTGGACTGTTTGCTATGTAGCATCATCTTTACAAGTGATTAGCCATAATAGTTTGTTTATGGTTTGTTATTTAAAAACGGTTGTTAGTTGGTTCATCTTTCCCCAACCCTGTTCCAAGTTGAACCACCTATTGGGGTAAGTTGAACATATAGTAATAATGTTATAAGAAACAAAGTTTAAAATAAGAATAATATATCTTGCAGTAAACTATGACAATATAAGTTACATTTAGCGTATATTGTTTCTTTTAATGTCAATTTGAAAGGCGAAACCACCAACGTTGCGACCTGTAATGCCCTTTGAAATAGGTTTTAGGACTTTTACTATTCTTCCACTTCTAATAGCGTCAGAATCTTTGGTGGTGGGCATGATAAACCGATTGTAGTGCCCAACTCTCTTCAGGGAATCGATATCATACTTTTGACCAGATATGGCTTTAATCTGAGCAGCCTGTAACAGTTTTTTTTCTTTTGTATTTAACAAGAAAGAAGGTCCTACTTGAATGTCATTGGCTTGAACTTTCTCATCTGTGATTGCATTGTCACTAGAGTGTTCGAATAGCACAGGTTTTGGCTCATCATGGTTGGTGTCAGAACTCTTGACCACAGTGTGCTTAACACTCTTCATAACTTTCGACATAAGAGACCTTAGGCTGTTATTGCTTTGTTTTTTTAATCTCAATTGCCTCTTTGACAAGTGTGCCAGTAATTAAAGCCAACTTTCTCATCTTTCTCCGTTCAATGTTTTTTTTACATATGACAGGCAAGGTAATATTTCCCTTGGTGATACTTGGTGGTACTTTTAACTGATTCTTTATTGCGAATTCATAAGCCAATTACAAAGTTAAATTTTTAGACAATCCGTAGAAAGAATTGGTTAGCTCTTTCATGTGAGAGACTAAGTCTTTCTTTAATTTATTCCTGAAGATCATGTGTAGTATCCTAGTACCAGAATAGCTGATCACAGTTGGCTCATTCTTCAACTCATAAGGTGTTAGGGTAATTCGATCTATGCCATGTGCTAAAGCCACTTTCCTAACTGAAGTTTCCACAGCAACTTCAAGTAGAGCAAGATCCATCACTTCTTGGCTTGTGTTGTCAGGATTTGTTTGTCATATATAGTTTTGATGCATCAAAAATAGGGCAAATGCATGCCTATACACAGATAAATATCTGGGGTAAGTCGAAAATATCCCTGATGGGGTAAGTTGAACATATGTTCAACTTACCCCATCAGCCCTGGTTCAACTTGCCCCATAGGAAGAACAAGGATGATTTATTAAATGAAAGGTAAAATTTGCGTTCAATTGAAATAACAATATCCAATAATTGTTTTCTATGCAATAGACATCCAGCAGCAAAAAATTTCCAGCAGCCAAGATGAATGTCTGCCTTCAAGCCTAAAAGTCTATTATGCCATCATATTCACTTTTAGGCAGTAAAATTGACTTATGTAAACTTTTAGCTTAGCTTGCAGGTCTGTATTGGCTGACTATTCAGAGAAAATGATGTAATCACGCTGCGCTAGTCATGTGACCAATAAATTAAATTAAAGCTATCCAGAAGAAGGCAACTCTTGTGGTGGTTCAACTTGGACATAGGTTCAACTTATCTCACCCTCCCCTATTTTCTATATATATATATATTTCTCAAAGTCTGTGTGGAAATCCAACTATAGATCTTAAAATCTTGATTTTCAGCAATCTGACGGATTGGAACTCACGACGGCTCTCTCATCACCGAGAGTTTTATCTGTCTGCTCTACCACTGTGCTATTATGCCATAGTGATCATGAGCGTTTTCATATAAAAGATAACACCGTGCGTGTGCAAATTATTCTAGCCTTAAGTTTTTTACCAAAGATTTTGAGATTTGTTTACCTCGGAGCTCGAACATAAATTTGGTTCTCGACTAAACTGGAGCGTGTGTATTGCAATTAAAAAAGCTCCGGAGATGCTCGGAAACCAATAAGCAATTTACGCTTCTTTACAATTCTGTACAAAAAGGGATAAACCATGTGAGACGACGCCTCCTATACCGAAAAAATTTGCTAGGGATTTAATCCTTCCAGTCGAGTTACCCTAAATTATTTTGGATAATGAGTCTCCTTTAAAAATGTAAAGTAAACAGGCCATTGCTGTTTATATTTTCTTTTTCTTAGGATTTTTGATGTAACTATCCGTTGCATATTTTTTAGTATTGTATTTTAATCTTCAATGCTTTGGATGTTTCAAAAGCCAAACATACGAAATGTTAAATTTAACTTTCTTTTTCCATCATCATAAAGATAAAACAATTTATTAAAATTAAACACGATCTATATAAACCCGTTTCTATTTATAGTATGCAGCATACAGCGGTACATCTTATTGTGTAAAATGTTGAAAACATACTTTACCGAAGTATATCTCTAAATTTACTCAAGTTTTTCCTCATCTTGGAATGGATTAAAATCTAAATAATTTTATTTTAGTAGGAAAAGTTGTTTGGATCTCAAAAAACTTGGTTAGCAACGCTAGAACAACTTAACACATAACGTAACTTAACTGGTAACACATAACAATTTTTTGGAACGACTATGTTCGATAACTGAGGTTCCACTGTACGTTACTGAAAGCTATACATCACTGAAAGTTATGAAATTTTAAATGTACAGTGGTTTGAAAACATTTACAGTTTTTTTATTGAATTTTAATTTAGTTGTCATGCACAAAACCTTTTTCTCATAATATGAAGTTTGAAAGTTACAGTTGTTAAGTAAAGATGTTAAGTTAAAGATGTAAAGTAAACAGGCCATTGCTGTTTATATTTTCTTTTCCCTATGATTTTTGATGCAAATATCTATTGCATTTGTTGCTGTGTTATTATCTATTTTTGCAATTTTTAGCATTGTATTTTAACCTTTACCGCTTTGGATGTTTTAAAAACCAAACGCACAAAATGTTTACTTTTGTTTTCTTTTTCCATCATCATCAATATAAAACATTTTATTACAATTAAGCACGATATATACCCGTTTCTATTTATAGTATGCAGTACACAGTACAGATTATGGTGTAAAATGTTGAAAACATACCGAAATATATTTCCAAATTTACCCGAGTTTTTCCTCATCTTGGAATGGATTAAAATTTACATAATTTTATTTTAATGGGAAAAATTGTTTTGGATCTCGAAAAACTCCGTTAGCAACGCTAGAACAGTTCCGCTAGAATAGGTTGAACTGTACATTATTAAAAGCTGAAAGCTATGAACTTTTAAATTTACAGTGGTTTGAAAACCTTTTCTTCATGATATGAAGTTTGAAAGTTACAATTGTTTGAACAATTTTGAAAACCTTTACAGTTGTTTTTATTTTGTTAAATGTTATTCATTTTGTTAATTAGCGTTTATTTTAATAGCAATATAGTATAATAACAAGCGCTATTTCCTTTCCTCAACAGCCAAATGTTTTGTTCGTGAAATGTGTGTTTACAAAAATTTTCTCTCAGGTCTCACTTTGTGTATTAGCTTTCACATCTTTCCTTCTAAACTTAATCAATTAGTAATTCGTAACTATTTTCACATTTTACAACAATCATTTGTAAGTTTAATGTAAGATTATCTGTAAGGTTTATCGTTAGTATCGGTTATTCCTCACTCTTTTATATTTACATACTTTGAGAAATATATATATATATAAGTAGATTTACATTCTCTTATTACATTTATAAACTTTGTATAACTTTTGAAGTTTATAATATAAGTTTTTACAGTATGTTACATTATCATTTTTATTGCAGCTTGCATTTTTTAAACATAGTTTGAGTTTAATATCTGTTTGAAGTTTAACCTTTATTCATTGTCCTATCACTGCTACCTATTATTACTTAGTTAATTTCCATCCTTATTAATATTAATTCTTTATTCAACAAGTAGTGGTAGACATTGTTCTAATAAAATTTCAACCACGAAATACTACCACACTCTGTCATATTGTTTATTAATCTGTTAAATACATGTATTCTCAGAAGTTGCAAATTATCTAATACCTCCAAAGAAAAGAACCTGTTCTGCACAAAATCATTCCCTCATGATATGAAGTTTGGATGTTACAGTTTGACATGGTTTGAAAACTTTTACAGTTGTTTTCTTTCCTAATTTATTTCAACTACAGAAAACACTTTTCTCATGATACGTAGTTTAAAAGTTAGAATGGTAAGTGTTGTTATCTGTAAAGGACAAATCAATTTTTTGTCCAAAGACTTAATTACCCAGGCAACGCTGGGTGGTACAGCTAGTATATATATATAAATATATATATATATATATATATATATATATATATATAAAGAAATGGTTTCTTCACTCCAGTTAACCCATGTGGGTGGTAATTTCTGCTCGACATGTAACTCGGGTCACCTACCAGTGACCTGGAAGATGGTGCACGCGCTGCAAGATCTCAGCTGTTCCCAATAGCACACTTTTCTGTAACTCACCTGAGTTAATTGTTGTCGGTATCTGGGCAAGCCACATTTTATGCACCGGTGTTATTGCGCCCAGTGCCTCAATGACTACTGGAATTACAGTTGTTCTTACATTACTGCATTTTTAAATCTCTCTTCCAAAAGGGAGATGTTTCTCTACCTTTTCTTTTTCTTTGCTGGCTAGGATTTTTCTATTAAAGTATGTAAGTATGTACATACACACGTACATACGTATGTCCATATGTACGTGTGTACATTCGTACATACATTTGTACGCACATACATACGCATGTACACACTTTTTTACATAAATACATACACTTCTACATACACTTGTACATATGTACAAATGTATCTATGTGCATACATACGTACATACAAACGTACATGCATACGTGAATACATACATACACACATGCATACAAACATAAATACGTATGTATGTACATACATCTGTACGTACACACATACTTACGTACATGCATACTTACATACGCACATACGTATGTGCATACATACATTGGAACATACATGCATATGTATGTACATACGTACGTACATATGTACATGCATATGTACATACATATGTACGTACATACATACGTACATATGTACATACATACATATGTACAAACGTACGGATGTACATACGTACAAACGTACGTATGTACATACGTACATGCATACGTACGTGCATACATACATACATACGTACGTACGTACATATGTACATACGTACATACGTACATACGTACGTACGTACATACATACGTACGTACATACATACATACGTACGTACATATGGACGTACGTACGTACATACATACGTACATACATACATACGTACGTACATACATACGTACGTACATACATACATACGTACGTACGTACGTACGTACGTACATACATACATACATACATACATACGTACATACGTACGTACATACATACGTACGTACATACGTATGTACATACATACGTACATACGTACGTACATACGTACGTACATACGTACGTACATACGTACGTACATACTTACGTACATACGTACGTACATACGTATGTACATACATACATAAATACATACATACATATGTACATACGTACGTACGTACATACATACGTATGTACGTACGTACATACGTACATACATACGTACATACATACATACATACATACATACATACATATGTACATACATATGTACATACATACGTACATACATACATACGTACATACATACATACGTACATACATATGTACGTACATACATATGTACATACATACATATGTACGTAGCTACATATTTGTATTTGATCAAAAGTGGATGTCTTCTTTTTTGGAGCTACTCTATTCTTCTCTGACAATTTCTGTTTAAGTTTCAATGTATGTAAGTACATACGTATATACATACATACATGTATACATACATATGTACATGCACACATGCAAAAATACATACATACATGTGTATGTATGTATGTACAAATGTACATACACACCTATATACATACATACAAACTTACATACATACGTACATATGTACATACATACATAAGTACACAGATACATACATACATTCAGACATACATACATTTGTATGTACACACATATGTACATACATGCATACATATGTACGCACATACATATGTACATACATACGTACTTACATACGTACTTACATATATACGGACATATGCACATAAGTAAACACCCACATACGTACATACATACATATGTACATATGTACATACGTATGTATGTACGTATGTACTTGTTTGTACTTGATGAAAAGTGGATGTTTTCTTTTTTAGAGTTACTCCATTCTTCTCTGACAAATTTTGTTTGGGTTTCAATGTATGTATGTACGTATGTACATACGTACATACATACAATGAAACTCAAACAGAAATTGTCCGTGAAAATTGGAGCAGCTCCAAAACAAGAAGATATCCAGTTTTCATTGCGGCTAGCTTTTTGCTGTCAACAACCTTTATTACTTCCATGAATAATATCATTCCTAACTCTACTAATTATACAATTAGTCAAAAAGACAATAGAGCAAGGTTTGGTAGCTGCTTTCCAGAAGGATTTCTGTCAGTCTCCCAACAACCAACAACAGGGGCATCATCGTCGGTTATGAGACTCGTGTCAAAAAGGTGTCTGACAAATTTTTTTTCCTTTCAAGGGTAACAGAAAAAAACATGTTCAGCGGTGGTTAGAATATTCTGTTTACATTTGACAGCAAAAAGTAGCAAGTTTTTACTTTTATTTGACTTGCCAGAATATGCTTATACCGTTGCCATGCTTCTCCATGTGGACAGACTGTATAAAAATATAATTATCGTAACAATTTCAACTTTGTGTTAACATTTGATGTACAATGTAGGTGTTAAAAGCAAAGCTAAATAAACTAAACTGTTGATTTGAGTATGAAACACATTGTGAGATAACGGTAATATAACCAACACTGAAAAGATCTTTAATATTCAAGCTTTAAATTTCTCATACCTTGCCTGTAAAACTTAAGTATATAAGTATTAAAATGCTTTGATATTTTAAATTCATTAGTAATATCCACTACATAAAAGATTTCCAGTTGGTATTGGCTAGTATTTTACTCACCTTGATAGAAGCTGCGCATAAATGCGTTCGGCAGATGTTTGGGTACATTGTCCATAGAGTGATGTTTTACTTACCTCATTGAATAGCTTAAACATAATTGATTTGTAAAAATAAAGTTTATATTTATCCATTTATCTGCTTCATTTTTTGCAATTAGATAATATTTTATTCTGCAACAATATATCTACTTTACAACAATATTGTCATCCTTAATTGGCTATTAATGTGTTACACCATTTTGATGCGATTATAATAGAACACAAACATGGCTTGAGTATATTAATAGTATATTAGGCAGTTGTTCCCTCATGTGCCTCACATAACCTTAATATGCCACACTTGAACAAAAATATACAAGAGAAAAGCAAAATGGCTTCATCGATCCAGAACCTATTCTCTTTGTTACATTTCTGTTCACTAGTTAAAAATGATTTACATGAGCAAACATGACATAAATATCTGCTTCGCTTCTGCAGAAAATAATGTAAAACATTAAAAACATAGAAAATAAAGCATTTAATCAAAATACTTTTAAGTATTTATGCAAAATATTTTATGCTTGCTTTCATATTGATTGCAGCATTTCATGTTTATAATATAATTAAATCTCAATAAATCCAAACAAATCTAGTCTAAATGAGTAGAATGAACCATAGATTAGAACATAATTTGGTTTTCCTCAATGTTGAAACCAAAAGTGTGTTTAGACTTATTTGTCTGCCAACGCGTTTGAGAAGAGAAGAAATGTTTTTTGGTAAATTTTAGAATTTTGTGTGACATAGAAAAGTATGAAAAATATGGTTTGAGCAAAATTACCAAAGGTTACTTAAAACTAAGCTCCCATTACCTGTCACAACAATATAACTGGTAACATTGGCAGTAGAAAACATGGTTTGGTAATTAATTATAAGCAAACAAAGTTTATTGGTAATGCAACGGGTATTGTATGTTTACCAGATATTAACATCAGTGCAAAAATTTTTTTTGTTTATTTTATTCAATTGGCCAAAGGGAACAAATTAGATTTACAGTTATACCTTGAGATGCGAGGGCCTCAAAATACAGTTAATTTGAGAAACGGAAAAAAATTCGCGAAAGTTTTTTTTTAGGTACAGGAAAAATTTGAGATACGAACCCACAAGATGAATTCCGATGCCACCACTAAGTAGTTGAGTAATTTAGTTATACTTATGAGAACAGAATGGCTCAGTCTAAAAACTTCAGTGTAGCTCAGCCAGTTTAAAATTGTTTAGAGAAAACCGGCTAAAAAGATGCATTAAACAAGTCATAAAACAAGAAAAGAGAAATAAATTTAAAAACAAATTAGAATGAAGTTCATTGTAACTTAAATTAAGACTTTTTAAGATTGTTTATAGTACGCTAAATTTATTCAGGTTCCAACTAAAGTTTGCTCAAACGTAATGTTACCTAGTGTCAGAAAAGTAAAGTGTCACAAACGAGTAGTGTGAGAAAGTGTAGGGCATCAAATGTGTCATGAAATATCTTGCAAAATGTAAAATGAGTTAAAAAGTTCTATTAAATGTACGTAACAATGTCACATTTTGTGCAAATTATAAAATTAAGTAAGTGTTTATTTATGAGCATACATGGCCACATAAAACTATTAACAAATAGTTTCCTTTTTTGATATATTTTTTACAAGTCTGTTCAAGAAATTATTATGATCTTGCATTCAGTTATTTTATACAAGAATAATTTACTGGTGAGATGAGTGAATTGGCATATGATCTCTTTCACGAAACGCATCAAGCTCGTATATCAAAGTATTACCGTAAAATAGTTTAAAACCTCCTTGGCAAAAGGTGAATTTTCCCATGATTAAACTGTTTTGTTCCAACTTAGCAAAACATCAAACCCTTTACAATGCTAGTCTAAACACAATTTTAGTTTTGTAAGAATTTTAAACCTCGTCATCAATAAACTGTTTGGCTTTATTTAAAGGCTGTAACAGTATTTCTGGCTGTCGCATTTCTCTTCAGTATCAGCAGCGAAAGCTTGATAAGACCAAATTCTATAAATTCTATGAGTGTGAGAAAACTAGCTCCAAGACAGATTCCAAGTGTGCCTCCAAGGTTTGCTGCAAATTGTACAACCACTGTTGATAAACGTAAGTTGGAGAGAATATAGATCCTACTTATTGTTAAAATTAGTGATGCTATCATTGGAAAGTCTCATTAAAAAAGTCTTTTCAATTACACTTTTGCATTGTAATGCAACATTTCATTATCTCTCATTACACTTAGCATAGGCTTTTTTATTCTATATATATATATAATTAGATCCTAATGTTTGCTGTCTGTCAGTTAGTCTGTCTGTTCCTGTGTTCAGTGGTAGAGAATGACAACTAGTAATGAACATTCCTTTTGACACTGGAATTGACCTCAGTGCCTACAGCTCAACAGTCAACGGTTTATAAAATACACTACACTGTCTAACTAGCATACTATGAAATAAACTGGGTACATACTTATTACGCAAGCCTGTCTTTTATAGCTTCACATTCAACATTGCAGCTAGTGTTATGCATGAAGCCATACCACAAGGAAAATATGTGGCAATTTGTGAACAAATATTCTTAAGCTCACGTGACCTAGAAGACTATTGCAATCAGTATGATTCTATAGCGAGAACTGTAGCTAATACAGTATCAATGACACAAAAATAAACAGAGTGCAGAAAATAAATTTAACTTTATCATGTAAAAGTTAGAATGGTAAATGTTATAGATGTTTAATAAAATTAATTTTCTTGCTATAAATTTCTTTACCATCTATGCAATGCCGGGCATTCACCTAATACCATGCTAGCAGTAAGTCAACTATCGCCAACTTTTTCCCTCTACCTCAGACCACCCTTTACCTTCCTTTAGACTCTGGCTACACATTTTGTTAATTGCTACACTACATTGGGGGCAGAAATCCGCCAACTTATTTACTGAAGTGATTGTTCTTAATGTTCGTAAATGCTCACTCTTTCAACTAATATAAAGTTTGAGACAACAGCTTGAGTAATTTAGTGCAATGGAAAGAATTGTTGGTCTGACAACTGGATGATAACAAGATCAAACCTTCCATAATGCAGTTTTTAATTCCTAAATTTTAGTTGCTTTAACTGAACAGATAACAAGCACTAAGGTTTATTTGGTCACATGAATTAAGTGCTGTAGCCAGTGCCATAAAGAACATTTTCCTGTCATCATGGTTACCTGGCCAACCCTTTCTGCTACCGGAGAAGACTTGGTGACCATTGAGACACTTGGACAACCGAATAGACCGTATAGAAAACTGAACTTGAAAAAAATGGAAAAATTGAAGGAGTCTCATAAAAGAAGAAATTTTATAAAAGAAGCAAGGCACTACAGCTGTTTTGGCAGGGTATTATTGCGCACACGCTCTTTTCATGTATGTTCATATACTATACCGGCCATTCATGTATTCTCATACATGTATATATATATATGCGTATATATATACATATATATGTATATATATGTATATATATATACATATATATATATATATTTCTCTATATATATATGTGTGTTGTGGTCTTCATATATATATATATATATATATATATATATATATATATATATATATATATATATATATGAAGACCACAACATATATATATATATGTGTTGTGGTCTTCATATATATATATATATATATATATATATATATATATATATATATATATATATATATATATATATATATATATATATATATATATATGTCTTCATATATACATATATATATATGTTGTGGTCTTTATATATGTATATATATATATGAACACAACACATATATATATATATATATATATATATATATATATATGTATATATATATATATGTGTTGTGTTCATATATATATATATATATATATATATATATATATATATATATATATATGAACACAACACATATATATATATATATATATATATGAAGACCACAACATATATATATATGTATATATATAAATATATATACATGTATATATATATGAAGACCACAATAGAAAAAACTGCGATGTCACATTTTGGATTTTTTGAGTTATTGCTACCGTCCTGTAGTTTTGGCACTGTAGAATTGTACAGTAAATTGAAAAGTTGAAAAAACCAGTGTTGTCTTATGAAAATCTGTTTTTAAATTTTATCCTCAAATGAATAAACAGAAGATGTCCAAGTCGTAATAATGAAAAATCCAATCAGTCTACCAGCTAACCAATCAAACAGCATTTTGCTCGTCAACGCCGTCTTGCATTATTTAACGTTGCTTAGCTAGCAGCAATGATCCATGCTTAACACATACATGTTCGTTAAATTATCATTAATAATGACGCTATCTGGAAATACATCTGAGTATTAAGAATAAACTGAAAAGCCCAGAAAACTAAGAAAAGGTGGTAGAGTACAAAAGAAAACTAAAAAGCAAAAGGTTTCTAGCCACACAACAAGAGAAAATTGCTTATGCAAATGGTGAAAGCGCTTTGAAATTGTGTTTGCAGCTGACAGGCAGACATTGTTTACTGATTTTAAACAATTTTAATCTACAAAGAATCAACAAGACGCTTATGTATTTTTGCTAGTAACTGTGTGTAAAGTGGAGAAAAAAAGGCTCCATTGAAAGTCACATTAGTCCGGAAGTAGTGGAGTTAAATTTGTTCTGTGATGAATACGCTGGACAGAACAAAACTACACAACCACTATTTTCATTGGATTGTACATGAGAAAACCTTTTTAACAAGATCACAATAAGCCATTCAATGTGTGGAATTTTTTACATGGAAGGTGATTGAGACATGAATGCATTGAATTGTAAGTTAGATGTAGATCTACCGTCTGATTAAGTAAAGTTGTTTCACAATGCTCACAGACATCCTAAACCTTTTAAAATAATTCATCTTAGCGGCTCAAAGCTTTTCAATAACACAGAATATCTTAAACAGATGTACCGGATAACTTGCCCAATGAAAACTAGGCCTATACGTCATGTGAAAGTTGCGAATACAGAAAGCAAGCTCAGGGCGTTTTATAGAGAATTATGGAATGGCAGTTACATCGAGACTGCGATTGAAAAACCATCTAAGCTTTCTCGTTGAACTCAATCAACTTGCATTACCACCAGTCAATTGCGAATCAGCAAAGCAAAACGCCAAGATTTGTCTGTCTATAAATGAGTTTGTAAATTAGATAATCAACCATTTTTTGACAATCTTACTACCAGGGATGTTGAAACGGCAGATAGTGATGAAATTTAGACATTGTAGTAAAATTTCAAACTGTTATCAATTAGTGGTTGTGTTACTGTTATTATATTATAGCTAAATATAGTTTAAAGTGGAAAAAATATAATTTTTTATTGAGCAAAACTTTTTTAGTGCATTCAAATGGGAAATCAGTGATTTCTGTTGCCAACATGCATGCTCATTTTTGACCACTAAATTCCAATAAACCAATATTCAGAGTTAAAAATGTTATTTTACAAGCACCAAACTATGTATCTGTCAATAAACTCACATATCTTTGTCATAACTGTATTTTTTTGCATAATCAGATCTCAAAACTTAAAAATTGATTTTATCGAAACTGCAAAAATGTGACATCACCGGTTCTTTTTTGATTGGGGTCTTCATATGCATGTTTATATATATACCTATATACATCTAATAAAGATATATGTATTGTTGGTGGCTAACACATGGTGTATTTATGGCTTGACTGTCTTGTGGAAAGTAAAAGGAAGCAATAATTTTTTTACACACAAGCATACAGTTTGTCAGTTACATGGATATTAGTAACATGATGACCATAACCCTATATAATCATATAGTCTTATAAGTATAATGTATATTCTATATATATGTAGTTATACAAAGCCTTGCACTCTCAAAAAATAAAGTATTTATTTATGTATGTTTTTTAACTTATGCAAATATTAGACTGTATAAGCAGTTTAGATTGAAATGTATTTACTCCCACAATATCATTGTTCTAATTTACAGCCTTATCATATTGAGTTAAGTTAAAATTAAACATTAAACAATAATTAAAATTTATATTCAGTTAAATAAATTTGTCTAAAACCCTGTAATTAAACGGTAAGTTTATTACACTTATTATAATAGTATTCATGAGCATATTAGGCCCTACTTGTAGAAAATATTTAACAGCCACTTAAATGAATAATTCATGTTTTGTAGACAATCTGGTATCAAAATAACTTGGTTTAGTACACAAGCCGTTAATTTAGAAAGATTTAAATATATGTCTATAGAAGTGATTAGTACTTTTTAATGATGTTAGATTCCTGTTATACAAATTTTAATGCAAGCAGCAACTTGATCTACAAACCACAACTTCTATCTTAGTAGCAATTTTAAATGTTTAATTTGCAGACTTTGACTTACCAATCATGTCTATTCCTGTGTAGGCAATGCTTTCTTCAAGGTACTCATAGGACATCTCACCATAGTAGATATTAATGAGCAAGCCATTAACTTTCCAATGTTCCACACATTCTTTAAACATACAGTTATAAGAAATTCATTTTTGACATTGGCTGGAGGTCACAAAAAAGACACAATTATCGAGTGGATATTGTTCTCTTTTTCAATTGTATGCAAAAATTAGATTTATCTTTTCCTTGCTCGTTATATCCTATATATTGGAACAATCTCAAAATTTCAGTTTTATGGTCATAATTCTTTCAATATATTTTACTTCAAATATTTGATAAAAAGCTTATCTGTGTATTGCTACTAGTTCAGTCAGTGATACATTTCGATACCACGTTTTTAGCTAAGTTTATTGATGTCATTTTTTGTTGACTAGATTTTACACCATAATGACATTGTTGATGCATGGAGTGAGCACGGATGTTAGTGTTATTACTATAGCTCGTGATCTTATTACTCGCTTATTACTAACTCACCATCTTCACAGTAAGATACCTCGTTCATCCAATGTGTATTTGGAAATCCGTTGAAAGAAAGTCCAGCACTGTAACGAATCTCATAGCAAACCGATTTACAATTGCAATTTTTCAGCAGGTCTGCATTTACAATGAACTCATCTGCAAAAGAAAAATCAAGATTTGCATTAAATGATTTGGGAATTCCTTTCTCAAAAGATAAATTAACAAATACAATACAACTCACTGAATAAGCAAGTTAAAAATTTGAATTTTTTCTTCGTCAAATAGCTGAAGGCTAGCACTATCGCTTGCAGTTACTTTAGTAAAAATGTTGACCATTCAGCAAATTAAAAACTTCAAGCTTCGAATGTAATACATAAGATAGCTGACCATTTTATAAAGCTCAATCTTTATTTTAGTGACTATGGTAAAGGTGAAACAAACAGGTACTTACTTCTAGCTGTTATTCCACACTCAATCATCTCTTGAACTGTGCATGTCTGGGACCCGTTTAGCGCTGTCAAAGAGCATGCACAAATATCAATCTTTTGAAACAAAAATGAGATCGCTTTAGTCTTGCCGCAGCTTTTTTGATACTGGTTAAGCTTTAAAAAACTCAATCACCTTTGATTTCAATTGATCAAAATATCATTTCACATGCTGCTTGTTTTTAGCCAAAGTCAAGGAATTTGTTTAAAGATTTTTTCTTTTGAAATTGAAATAAAAGGCCTATATGGATGCTTCACAAAAAATGCTAAAATATAATTTTAGCAACCGTCAACAATGTGCAGTGTCCCCTATATAAACGCTTTCCGCATGACTTTACCCAGCCCTCAATCAGATATATGGATTTACATGTATAAACCTTTTTGGATGCATTTATGACTAAGTAGGTATCTTAAGTAAATTCATTGCTACATATACCTATAAACATATACGCAAAATCTATATATACATAAATAATTGTGTTACCTGATGTTGCCCGGGTAATAAAAAAGTCTAGTTGTAGTATAAACAAATTTGAAGAAAAAATAAAAACAACTGTAAAAGTTTTCAAAGTTTTATATATATTTGCATATACATGTATATACACATAATTATACATATATATGTATATGCATATATATATATTTATACATATATATAATAAAATTTCCTTCAAGTATGTTTTTATTGAGCTAATTCCATCTAAAACACATTCAGCGTTTACTTTACACAACTGTCTGGAAGGTAAAAACTCCACGCGTAGTACATTGTACTGTTACATTTTTTGCAGATCAAAACCAAAAAATGCACTGAAATTATTATGGGCAACTTTAGTTGCGATAGTTAAAATATTGTTTTGTTGCAATATTTAATGATGATGATTCTGATGTTTTTCTCCAGATGTTTCCATTAGATAATTATTTTTGTTTATTTCAATGAATTGTAGGTTTGAGAAACTACAATGATTATAATGCATATCAAAATAACTATAATCAGTGCGCATTCTGCCCTAACCTATGCTCAACTTTGCCTAAAAAAGCTAAACTATTTCAAGCATTCTAACAAGCAAGAAAATATTTGATATAGCCTGTTAACCTGTTAACCCATTAACCTGGTTGATAAGCATTTATTGTATAGTAGCAAGCAATAGCTCAAATAAATGTTTTTGATTATTGTAAACTCTCTTTAAACATAGTGAAATGTACGAGGGTATACTCACGTGGATCAAATATATCTTTGCACCCACATCTGTTGATTATGTGAGAGGCTTTGCACTCACTCTTACATGCTGAATAAGAGTAGACTGGGTAGTGATGCAGAGGGTTTGGTAGGTTATCAGTATCAAAGCAGTCTGCCTGCCCACCATCAGCATATGGAGGTTTTCGCTTTATCTGAAAAAAACATGGAGTCTTATAGTACCAGCAAAAACTTTCTTAACCTATTTACATGGTGTTTATAAGCTATTTAAAAAAATCTTTACAAAAAAAAACAAATCAGGTAAATGCAAGCGTAAAACTTAATTGCCAAACATTTTTTTTAGTTAGATTACTCCATAGAGTTATCTTTCCCTAGAGTGATAACTGCATTCAACAACACGAGCGTTTCCGGTGCCAACAAGGAGCGTTTAGGCCGTTTTTAGTTAGTTTACTCTCATTCTAAAGCAAATCCATGAAGGATGTTTGTGGCATTTGAGATAAAATAAGCTTATTTACATAAGTTTAAGCTTAAATATTTGTTTTCAGTTTTAAAAAATGTCATCAAATAAAATTGTTTTATGTTAGCACTGTAGTGCACTACCTTTTTTTTCTGCACAAGAAACTGAGTTTCTTGGCCTGGGGAGACTCCATAACTTAGCTCTGTCATAAGGGGAACCTGGGAGGCATCATGCAAAGCAACCTAAAATAAACTTGTTTTCAAATACTGGTTTGCATTTTTCTTTAAAATTTCACTGGCGAACCACCAAGGGGTGCTAAAAAATATCATTATATATGCTATGGTTAATAAAATACAAATCTTCAAAAACTTTTCCAAAAGCAGGAGGCATATGACATTTGCAATTCAGACATGAAGTTGTCATTTCTACATTTTAAAACAAGCAACCTTGGAAATGTCCCTCTTCAGATTCTACCGAGTTTTTGCCGATGCTTAAATTTTTTTTTAAATGAAAGAAGTTAATTTTATTTATCTATCATCAAAGTTTTTTCAAGAAAATGTTTAAAAATTAGTAAAAAAACCATTTTTAGACTCTACAATAGTAAATAAAAATACATTCACTAGATTTAGTTGAAATACGCATCTTTACTTACTGAGAAACTTTCAGAGTAGGAATGCGGTCCAATGTAATACTCATCAACCATGGTATTCAACACAAAATTTACTCCTCCGTTGTAACCTGGTGTGTGAGTCAAAAAGCTTCCATTATTGTTAAACTGGAAGCAGTAACCTGAAACATTTGATTGACTTATTACAAGTATAATTTAACTGTCAGGATTCAATGAAGTTTACATCAACCCTTTTATTTATAACTTGACTAGTACTCTGTCTGTATAGAATGTCATTAGAGGTTATCAGGTGTAATAACTATGTGTAGAAAATTTTGACAAAAATGAGATAGTCGATTGGTGCCGTTGTTAGAGTGCCGGTCTGCAATGCTAAAAGTTGCGACTACGAACCTTGCACGATGCAATATTTTTTCAAACTTCAACTTGTAGCCTTGCACACACTCTAAAATGTGCCTCTTATTGTAATAAAGATGGTATTACTCTACTCAGAATTAGATAAACAGGTTTTCCCATTCAGCTGTTCAAACTTTCAACTCTGATCTTTTACATCAATAAAACACGGTCACGTACATGGCTATGTAGGTACTTATTCTATGTATTAAGGTTGAGGATAACTTATAACAAATTTTGATGAAATTAAATTTTTGTGATCACTTTATTTAAGCATATATTATTTACCTATATGTATTTACTTTAATGAATATTTTAACAAATGCATTGCTTTTCCTTAACGTCTAAATAAATAGGTTTTATTGAGTGAAATATTGTAGTGTTTAACTATCAGCTTTTATCTTAGCGGTTAAAATTATGGTCATATAGGTACTGGGATTGTAGTTGAAGATATAAAAAATTTACATAAATCTTATATTTTGGGATTCATTTTTGAAAAGTCTCTCAATAATTTTGGTTTTTCAATAAAAACTTTTGTTTTAAGAATATTGTTTAAAGATTCGGTCTTATGCCCACATGCTGGTGAATATGTTTATTATCTTTTTATTGCAACATAAGCTGTATATAATATCGACACTGTTGGATTCTAAATTTAACTAAAATTGCTCAGTTTTAGAAAGGTAGCAGTCAGAAAGTCTTCAACAATTAAAACAAAAGTAAGATAAAATTTCAAAGCGGTTTCCTGAACCTTTTTTTCTTTTAAAACGTATTCAAGTTCATTTTCAGCATATGTTTTTATTTAAAGGGCTTAAGGAAAGACTGAAATCGCTTGCTAAGTTGAACAATTTTGAAAGGAAAATTTTAATTAGGAAATCAATTTTGTTGTGCCAAAATTGAACTCAACTTTAAATCTAAGTATTTAAAACAAAGTTTGATAAAGGCAGTTTTTTTCCTGAGCGTCGCAATTAAAGAAACCCCAAAAAATTCAGAAATGCAGTACTTCTTGCAAAATTTATTTAGTGTTTTGCACATTATCTCTGTTGCATCTTACCTTTCCAAATTCTACTTACAGTTTAGTTTGAGTACTATTATAAAGAAATTTCATTCTTTATACATTGTCAATTTTGAATCTGTAAGTTCTGTCTTAGAAAAACTAAAAAGTTGAAATATTTATCATTAAAGTCGCCTGTATTCCACAAAAACTTTAAAAAAGGTTTAAGTGTTGTTTGGTACTTGAAACGGGAAAAATTTTGGTGCAGAGAATTTTGTTGAAATTATTTTCAACAAAATAATTTTGAGAGAGATTTTTTTTACTTTTATAGTAGCCCTATAGTAGATGCTTCTATAATGTATACCTCTTATAACATTAATTTTACTAATGAAAAACATTTTTGGGAAATTATTGCTTCCTACGACTAAACTACTTCCATTAATTATATATAACTTGCGAATTCTCAAGTTTGATTTGAAAATTAATATATCTCATTGCACGTGCAAAAAACAAATTTTGTTTAGCATTATATCTTTGATATAAAACTTTCTCAACAATTTAGCTCATCATGATTGGTTGTCAGACGCTTTGACAATACAGATAATAGGGTAGCTGCGTCATTTTTCACAAATACAAATGCGACCAAATGGTGCAGGTGTTACAGCATCGGCCTACCGATCTGAATTTCATGTGTTGAAGTCTCATCAAAAAGTATCTTTTATCTTAATCTCAACCCCTTAGATACTTATAAATCACGAACAAGTAGTACCGCGTTTTTTTGTAAAATATTTTATGGTTTTTTCTCCTTTAGACATAAAATACTTTTTATTAGTTTTACTTTTCTGAAAACAATTGGCTGTTTTGAAAAATAATTAAGCAAATGATTGTAATCCAACGTCAAATCTGTGGGCTCTCCATCAACTAATTGTAAAATTATCGTAATCTTAGTCTATAAAACTAATGAAAATAATCATAAAAAATTGTTGATGTAAGCTAGGAAGGCTGCAGTTCCAGCACAGCTTACAAATTTAAAGAGCTAGGTCAAGTTTTTTTGTGTATGCTGAAAAGGGTGAGTTTGGAAAGATCTTGGAATGAGTCAGGCAATTTACATGTATTTTACTGTTCTTATAACGAATATAACGGAGCTCATAATCGCTTTTATCTGAATCAAATTCCATTACGAGTACCAATGTAGCTTGCAAACAAACATTAGAGCTTTAAAAGCTTTAGAGCTTAAAAACAGGCGCAAAATTGGGTATGCCTAGCAGGTAGGTATCTATGACTGAGAGCAAAACGCCTGCTTTTGTACAAACCTTTGCAAAAGCTTGTTCACTTTATGTCAACACATGTGTTTTCAACTTGGTAATTATTAGTGGATTAGATGTGCGAGAACACGAAGTCATCATCGAGACTACATAGGTACTTCAAAAACGATTGCAACAATTTAACTTTCCCAATAAGTTGGTGAGCATCGAAAACGACCTGTGCAATGTGTACAACTTCAGTGATCGAGATCGGCTGCCACCGATAGCTAGATTATTATTTTATTTAATGAAAGCTGCTGTGTGACTAGTATTTTTGTCATTTTCCCGACCACATGGCAGAATGAGAAAACTATGCCATTGGGTGTTCACTGATGTACACCAAAAAGGTTTGTGATAGAATGCGCATTTTTGCCACAGACAATCATCAAAGTATTTTGAAACCAGCCTTCAGGGAAATAACTTGTTTAAGAGCTTACTATTTTTCTGACAATTGGACAATCCTTTGCCGAACTATGACCGAAAATTATATGTACACTCATCTTTTTGGCATAAAATTCTAAAGATGGCTGTTGAATATAGCTACACACTGCTGGTAGTGTAGGGCAAATAACAGATCACAAGATTTTGAAGCTCTAAGCACAGGGTTGGTTTTTGAGTTTTATTGAAGATGATGTTATCCAGGTAGGTGTGTGTTAGTCCCACACACCCAAACTCATTTTACTTTAAATAAAACAACATGAATGTTGGAAGATGCCTAACAAAATTATTAGCTAATCTGTGGAAATGTGAAATAATCTTGACCATAACTATTTAACAGTTTAGACCGCATGTAAAAAGTTTATGGAGGTGTTTGACAACTGGCTTCACTTGTATTATTAAGTCAATTTTGATATCCAGAATACTTTTAGAAAATTAAAAACTATACATGTTTTGCTGAACCAATCTAGCAACAAATAACGTTACTAGATTTCTATACAGTGATCTTGGGGCAAAACATAATTATGTGCATCTGTGCCTAAGAGCTACGCTGGGCTAATGAGCAGATCATGTTTGTATGAGGCAGTGTCTTACGTGTAGATAAATGGTTGTGAGCCACCTTATTTTAAGGTTGCAATATTGCAAAAAGGTTGCAAGGAACTCAAAAATAAAAAAGAAACTATGAAGCAACAAAAAAGCAAGACTTATGAACGCATAAAAGTGTGACACCGTGGTTCGCTAAGTCTGTTTGCATGTCACAAAGGTGGCAAATAGCACAGGTGTTTTGCTTGCAAACAGGGACACTGAAATACGACAAAGTAAAATCTATATGTCTGTCTTTTTAGCATTGCGGTGTCATATGGGATGTTCCCCTATGCTATAGCTGTGTATCAAACTTTGTTGAAGGTAATTCAATATGTTTTGTTGCAAAGCAATCCAAAACCTTGGTAAAATTGAGCTTCCTTGTGTGCATATTGTTTCAAATATAACTATAATTGGAGAGTTTATTGTTGCGTTCTCTTGTAGTTTTTGTTTTTTTGTGGTGCAACATGCAGTAATAAAAATTGAAATCTTGAAGTACAATATTTTGGCCGGCAAAACCATATACTGCATGAAGCTTTGCTAGAAACCACCGCGATCCATGTTCCTATACCAAAAAGCAGTTTAAAGCTGAGCAAAAACTCTCACCAACTGCTGCCCAAGGTGGCTATACAACTGCTGCCCAAGGTGACTATACAACTGCTGCCCAAGGTGACTATACAACTGCTGCCCAAGGTGACTATACAATTGCTGCTCAAGGTGACTATACAACTGCTGCTCAAGGTGACTATACAACTGCTGCCCAAGGTGACTATACAACTGCTGCCCAAGGTGACTATACAACTGCTGCCCAAGGTGACTATACAACTGCTGCCCAAGGTGACTATACAACTGCTGCCCAAGGTGACTATACAACTGCTGCCCAAGGTGACTATACAATTGCTGCCCAAGATGACTATACAACTGCTGCCCAAGGTGACTATACAACTGCTGCCCAAGGTGACTATACAACTGCTGCCCAAGGTGACTATACAACTGCTGCCCAAGGTGACTATACAACTGCTGCCCAAGGTGACTATACAACTGCTGCCCAAGGTGACTATACAACTGCTGCCCAAGGTGACTATACAACTGCTGCCCAAGATGACTATACAACTGCTGCCCAAGGTGACTATACAACTGCTATTTGATATTTTTTGCAAAAAAATTTAAAGTTTGGTGTGCCAACCTGCATCTGTATCCACAAAGTCCATTATCTGATAGCAAGGCATAGGTCTCCCCTTCACTTGACATAAAAGAAAGGTTTCATTCAAACCATGAGCGATGCCTCTTAAATAAGCCGTCATCGTTTTTGATGAATTTTTGCCATCAGTTGTCAGATTTTTAAGTGCTGGGTCACTCCAGTTATACCTGTAAATTTGATTTATTCTGATAAATCTGTCACTATAATTGAGTAAAGTTTTAGGACAACTCCTCTAATTTCTTTCAACGGATAAATGATACATTTACCTCAATGAGCAGAACTTGATGTGTCTGATATATTTTTAACTTTCAGAATATTTACTTTTTAGTGGACAGAGCTGGGTTTGAGTTTCAATAGAAACTGGTAGTGTTTCTTAAAAAATCAGTTCTACATGCCTTGGTGCTCCATTCATACATAATTTGTTGAATATTTTATTGCATCTCTTTAACTATGCCTACAAGGCCCGGCATCAAATATGTTAGTCCAGATGATCAAAGGGTTTTAATTTGCATTATTACAATTTTGGTCAACTATAGATAAAAAGTAATACAATAATGCTGTTTTGCTATAGCAATAAAAGAAAAAAGCTAATTTACATTAACTGCTTTTAGTTGCTGTTTTACCGCTGTTTTAGGGTTGGCTAAGGTCGATGGAACACTACTATCATTGACCATCGAATCTTTATGCTATTCTTTTGCTGCTCACTTATATATGCATGAATATATATAAATCTATTGATATATATATATATATAAATCTATCGATATATATATATATAAATCTTTAATATATATAACTCTATATATATGCATATATTGCAAGTATAGCAATATATATATGCATACACATATATATACATATATATGTATATACATATATATAAATATATATACATACATATATATAAATAAATATAGATATATGTATATATATAAATATATATATATTTATGCATCTACTATATAAACGGCAATCGTTGTGCGTGTGTGTATGTGTCCGCCTTAAAGACTACCGTACTTTTCGGACTATTACCCGCTACTAGGTATCTAGGGCGCATTAACGGTAGTCTCCGGTTGGTACACGCCTCTATTATACATAACCAATTCATCGTTTGCTGTTTTCACACAAAAATGATGTAATAATTACAACTCTAGGGCTTTCTTTTAGCTTCATGACTTGCGATGCTTTATTGTCATCGATGTATTAGGGCTAATTTGTTTTCTGCAAAACGATATCGACAATAGCCTCTCGATATTAGAACTTAGCGATTAGATTTTATTAACTCTACGAAACACGATGTTGTTTTTGTGAACTTCCACCTCTGGCTTTTCTTAAGGTTCAATTGCTAATTGCTGCTAAGGTCACTACTTTTCACATGGACATTTGCATTATCTCGATTAGGAATAGCATCCAGGTTTCCTCACCTCCAATCAGACAAAGACCTTACAACATTATAATTTTTACATAACTTATCGCCGTACCAGTATCGTCGTATTCATAGTTTTGATTGATAGCTGTTGGTGGAACAGTACTTTTTTTATACACGCACTTCTATGCAAGAGTTGTTATTATTAATTCAACATATTCACAAATTTTATTTTATTTTCTTAGTTTGTAATAATTGTATCATTACTGAATCATCTCCTATTGTAATCGTAGCAAAACAGACTCAATTTAGCTATTACTTGCTAATTATTTCACTGGTACATCTAAAACATTTTATAGTCGTCTTATTTTTAAATTTTATTTGACCTGCATGAAACATTTTTCTCATGATATGAGGTTTGAAAGTTACAGTTGTTTGACAAAGTTTGATAAACTTTACTGTTGTTTTTATTTTATCTTTATTTCAACTACACCAAACACTTTCTTCATGATACGTTACCTATCATGTTTTATCATGTTACCTATGTAGTTTGAATGTTAGAATGGCAAATGTTGTTAAATATGTTAAATACGAATAGATTTTCTGTGCAAAGACTTTTGTATTTCCCAGGTACAAGTACAGCTTATGGTGTAAAATGTTGAAAAAATACTTTACCGAAGATGTTTTCTCGCCTTGGAGCAGATTAAAATTTACATTATTTTAATTTAATGGAAAAAAATTGTTTCGAATCACGAACAACTCGGTTTTCGAACTAACTTCTGGAACTGATTATGTTTAAGAACTGAGGTTCCACTATACGCTATCAAAAAATATAGGTTGCTAAAAGTTATGACATTTTAAATTTACATTGGTTTGAAAACCTTTACAGTTGTTTTATTTTCTCTCTTAATTTATTTTAACTACACAAAACACTTCTTTCACCATATGTAGTTTGAAATTTAGAATATAGTTTAAAAGTTATATATATACATATGTATATATATATGTATATATATATATATATATATATATTAGATATATATATCTGTATTGTAAAAAAATGTATAAATGTATTGCACTACTATACTTATATATTAATATATACTACCAATATTGTAAAACAATTTATTGCAATAAAATATTGTAAAAACTATATGGTAGTGCAATAAACTTTAATAACTTTTTAACTTGTTTTATATATATATGTAATTATATACATATACATATATATATATTTATATTTATATTATTTACATTGTATACAATATGTATATACTCATGCTAGAGACAGTGCTGTTATGGCTATTGAAGTATGCCGTATGCACACGATAAATGGCGTATGCAGTATGCACACGCTAAATGCACCCAAAAGTTACGGTTCCCATGTTATATAATATTTGTTGTCTAACTCTAGGAAATACGATGCTTTTCCGTTATTATTACATTGAGCGAGTCTGTTCTGCCACACAATAGCAAACATAGTTTCTTTTGAAGTTAATATTTTGCGATTTGTGTTCTGATTATATGCGTTATTAAAATATTTTTAAGATTTAAGATTAAGAGAGTTACTTGGCATGGCGATTTCAGTGGTTTCTGTAATGGTAAAATACGAGTTCGCAAACGAAAAAAAAGATAAAATCTCTATTACAAGTTATAACTTACTAAAATAGATACTGAAACTTTTTTCAAGTATGTCTCTAGTGAACTAAATTTATTCAATTTAGTTTCAGCATTTAATTTACACATCTGCCTGGAAGGTAAAAGCTTTCTACGTAGTACATTGTAATGTTATATTATCTTGCAGATCATAACCACAAAAAAGCACTAATGTCATTGTATATACATATAGTTACTAAAGTTAACATATTGTTTTGTTGCTATTTTTAATGGTTATGATTTTTACCAAGAAATGATTGCATTAGACGATTACTATAGGTTTTTATACCACTCTATCTAAGTCTATAGCCTACGGTATTATTGCACACCATCACTAAAACTAACTTAAATCATATAATTGTATAGCAAACAAATCTTCAATGTAATCGTAGCAAAAAAGATTATATTTATCCATTACTTGCTGATGATTTCACATTTGCATTTTAACACCTTTCAATTTTTATTTTTTATTTTAGTTTTTTTCAAGGAAACACTTCTTTAAAGTTATGAAGTTTGAAAGTTACAGTTGTTTGACAAATTTTGGCAACCTTTACAGTTTTTGTTATTTTTTTCTTAATTTATTTCAAATACACAGAACACCTTTTCTTTTCCCATAATATGAAGCTTAAATGTTAGAATGTAAAATGTTGTATGTGCTAAATAAAGATAAACTTCCTGTTCAAAGATTTTTTTATTACTTGAGTAGTACAGCTAGTCTATATATATTTCTCAAAGCATGTATGTCCTTCCAGCTATAGCTATTATTAGAATAGCAGGGCTGGGCAACAATGCTGACCCAATGTCATTGCCTACCAGCATTAGAAGCTTATTAACTTGCTTAATGGAATTTTCCATTGGCAATGTGCCAGGCCAATTGGCAATGACCTGCCACTTGCAGGAGAGTTGCCTGCCAGCAAAATCATGGTAGGCAAATCTCATCACTTCTCAGTGTTTTTAAGCTGATTATTAATACTCTGGCAACGCCGGGAGGCACAGCTAGTATATGTATAAGTCTCAAAGATTGTCATCTGTCTGGTTATAGCAATTAAAATCTAGAAACAAAGTTCCGCATCACAGATTCTTTGATCTCGAAACCCCCGTCGGCAGTCTCACAATCACATTCATGACATCTACCATAGCCAAAATAGTGATCATGATTAGCACGTTCATTACATTAGTTAAAATATTTGTATCAGTTTATGCTTGAAGCTTTTGAAGTCATTAACTAGTACAGTTGAAAAATATGCGTAATGTAACGTAATGTTTAGTAAGCCGTCTGCAAAGGCGGTAATTATTTTACTAAAAGTACATACATGTAAGCCTGCCTTTGCTAGCTCACCAGCCAAATTATTAAAACTGATTGAGTAGTTGTTTTAGTACCTGTGTAACATAAGGTTTTTATTAGTAATGTAACGGTGAACATTACATAGCTGAGCAATAGACCTTATCTTACATTCTAGCCTCTAAGATTTACATTTTCTGTTAATATACAAAATATTTGATTTTTACAGATTATTGCACTGGGGCCAAAATCAGATATATTAAAAGCCTGCTTACAATACTTTTAACTTTTGCAAAGTTCAGTTGATATTTTACCCATGAACTAGAATCAGAGTAAATTGATGAGTTTAGAGCTCCTTTTGTAATATTTACAAAATTAGCTATCTTCGATGTTTGTGTAAAACTTTTTTATTGTCAGAAAACCGTGTTGCATTTTTGGTAGGTTTATAGTAATATAACATAAGGTTTTATGACACTAAAACATGTTAAATAGTTATTTCACAAATCAATTAGCTACATATAGAAAAAAATTGTTATATCTTCAGACCTGACTACGTGATCATTTGTATGTAGTTAACCAATTTTAGCAATGATGTTTTTTAACGTCAGCATTTTATATTAACACAGCCTGCAACCTACCTATCTCCAGCATCAAAGTTTTCATTATAACTATTTAACCAAAGGTCTGCCATCCACATCTTCACCAAATCTTTTTCTTTTTGTGTGAAGTGTTCCGGAAGAAGTTGAGATCTTTTCCAGTAGTTTCTGTTACAGATCGTAACTGTTGGAAACTGAAACAACATATTCATATACATAGGCAATAACAAACTAATGATTGGCACACTCCCTGACAATTAGCCATCAATCATTGCCTTAATTAAAATCATATATACTCTCTTTCTTTCATGAAATAAAATATCTTTTATAGTCATGGGACATATTTTTCGCCTTCATTCAGCATCTTCAACATCAGCTAATAAAATCTATAGATGAATTATTCCTTTGTTCCTGAAACCTATCTCAAAATTTCGCAATCGCTAGACAAAAATTTAACCGAGCAAGCTACGCAAGAGGCAAATAATTCATTAGGCGATATGCGTCGTAATGTTGGTGAAAATACGCAGAGCACCATGTGTTATGCAACTTCATTAAAACTTGCTCTCATGGAGTTTATTATTAATTTTAACAATCCATCATTTTTTTTGACATCATCAAATCGTTTGCATATGCGCTCGTTCACAAAAAAGCCGCGATATTTGTAGAAAACGATTGTTTTTATTTTATTTACTAGTACCTTCTGGTGTTGTTTTGATATTATAATAAGAAAATTGCAAACAAAAGCATTGTTTTTAAGAATTCATTGCAAAAGCTTTGTGTTTTTAGTGATAAAATGGTCTATAAAGATGACCGACAACGATAAAATGATGTCCTGAAAACAATGGATATATTTGATGCCTTACTCAAATTATTCATGAGCTATGTGCTCATTACTTGCTAATGACCAGGCGCTGGCCGCAACACTACCTGTCACTGTTTGTAAGTTGTTTTTAATATCAATGCAACATCGATCCTTTTCCTAGTGTTTATATATATAGACATGTACATATATACATATATATATATATATATATATATATATATATATATATATATATATATATATATATATATATATATATATATATATATATATATATATATAGACATGTACATATATATATATATATATATATGTATATATACATATATTATATGAGATATACATATATATTATGTATACACATACATAATAAAGTGTATACATATATATTATATATATTTAATATATATGTATATATATATCTATATATATATAAATTGGAAAATTAAATAGTTTACTTATCTTTCAGCTACTGTCAGTTTCCTGCTGGCGCATTATTTAGGCGGTAAACTTCAACAGGTTAAAGTTTGCAGCCTGAAGAATGCGCCAGCAGGAAACTGACAGTAGCTGAAAGATAAGTAAACTATTTAATTTTCCAATTTATAATGCTCCATCCTATGTTGAGCACTCTGATTTTAGTTCCAAGTAGGATACATTTCAATATATCATTTCAAATATATTTCCATATATTTCAATATTTCAATGAAAAAGCCTTGTGCTCAAGTATATATATATATATATATATATATATATATATATATATATATATATATATATATATATATATATATATATATATATATATATATATATATATACTTGAGCACAAGGCTTTTTCATTGAAATATTGAAATACAGCAATGAAGGCCACGCCTACTAAGAGATAATCATGCAAACCTTTGTTGCCCTACCTTATGTTCATAGTTCAATCAAGTAATTCACTCTGCTCTGATTAGTTTTCTTTCTAAAGATATGTATAACCAAACAATTTAACTAAAGTGTTTTGAACGTGCATTTTATAGCAATTTACTAGATTAATATATACCTAAAATCTTAGATTAGCCTCAAAGTACACATATGGCTAAACATGTAAAAAATTTGAGTGGTTTTTGGTCGAAATAAAGAAATAGACAAAAAAATGAAAATAGTCCCATCAAATTCACAGATATGTTAAAAATGTGCAAGCACACGGAAATTGTACGCGAATTGTTTTGAAATGGCTAAATAAATTATTAGCGATCCATATTTTGGCGGCTTTCGTGATTTGTTTAGTCCAAGACACATGTAGCGACGATCTAAAAAGCTAGTAATAGAATTCAACATAGTGAAGATAATGCAAATAATTAGTTTGATCTAAAAATTGCACCTGTTAAATCAGTTGCATCGTATTTAATATGTTGAGTTGCTTTAGTACATTTCTCTCACGTCGCTATACATGTATGTGTCTTGGACTATATCAATCGCAAAAGCTGCTGAAATTGTACTCGCCAATAAATTTTTTCAGCCAGTTAAAAGCGTTTTGTTGACGACTTTGGTGTGTATGCACAACTGAAAAAATTCTGTAAGTGAGTTTGTTCTCTATTTTCACACTTTGATCAAAATTTTCAAAATGCTTGGCACATGTGGCGATACCCTTTCACTAAGCTTGCGTTTTTTGCAACATTAGTTGAAAGCTTCCATACAGATTTCGACACTATTATGAAAGCATGACTCTGTTATATAAAAACCTAAAACCATTCATTATTCTTACTGACTACTAGTAAGCAATCAGGAGTTCAAACAAAAACTTCCCAGTATCCCTATAAACAAACTTGATTGAAAGATTTAAAGAGGTATAAATTTGACTTACTGGTAAACTGTCAGCATTCTTGAGTTTGATTTTAGTTTTGATGAGTACCTTTGAAAAATCTTGCAAAAAGAGAACTGATGCTATTACAACATAGGTCACTCCACCAGCTATGATAAGACTCCATAAAAATCTACAAAAATATACTGGCTTTCAGGCTGTCTAAGGTATATGTATGATAAATGATATTTAAAGGTTGACTTGCAACAAAATTCGCATTGCAGTTATTTGGTATCAAAAGATACACCATGTTTTACTCTGTTGTGTTTTAGGTGCAAAATATGTAGGAATGTGATTACAAGCTATTAAAAGCTCGAAAACAAACAGTTAACTTGCAGCCACACAAGACTGCTGTAGTTTGGATTCTCTTTCCAAAGCGGCTCAAATGGGATGTAGTTGTTACAAGATGGTTTCTGTTTACACTTTCATGCAACATCGTTGTCCAAATATTTTCACAAATATGTTTAACGCATTCAATAAACTCAAGTCTATTGTTCCTACGCCTCTGTTTTATCATCATTGTAAGGCTGTCACTTTCATCACTGGTATCTTATAATTTACCGTAAAAATTCGTTTAATTTTTTAACCTTAGCTCAAAGGAGTACATATCATTGTCTGATAATCATGATGAGCCTGTTGGCCACCTGTGATAATCGAAAAGTGCTACAAAAATTATTTGCGAAGTATTGGGTCACATGATCAGATTACGACTAGACGATTAGACCAAGCCGAAACAAAACTGTAAAGTAGCGAGGCATCTATATTTGATACGGGGTCTTCAGTAAAACCCGAAGTGTTTGTCATAAACTAGTGCTACGATAAGTTTTATATCGAGCTTTTTATTGGCCTTTCAAATTACGTGAGAACATTGCATGACAAGACAATAACCAAATGTAATGACTACGTTAGAAAAATTAACAGATTCCAATCTACGGCGGCTTTTCGTTTTTCAGCTTTTAAGAGCTTGTATTCCCATTTCCACATATTTGGCACCTACAACACAACAAAGTAAGACATGGTGAATCTTTTGATACCAAATAACTGTAATGCAAATTTTGTTGCAAGTCAACCTTTAATATACACATGCCCTTTAGTTACAAATATGAGCATATGTGAGTTAGTAGTAGATACGCGAATATTGAGCCTACGTAGTGTAGTAGTAATTAAACACCACACTATATAACTGCAAGGAGGTAGTTCGAGACCAGAAATAGGTTGCCCCATACATGGAGACCGCACACACAGGAGCCTTGCAAAAGGTCTTAAATTAATCCTACGCCATTAATGTTCACCGATCTGAGTGGTGAAGTTCATCATCGATGGCAAAATTAACAGCTAGCAAGGTCTCTCATAAAGGTTGGCAAGGGTCCTCAAAAGATGCAAATTACGCATGCCGCATACAAGTTTGGTGAAATAAAATTTTTTAATATTTATTAAGCAATTAGAATTTTACTAAATGTCAAATTTGTATTTTTGAATTTCAATTCCAACTTTTCATAGGAATCTTCATTCTTAGTAAATGTTTATCAATGAGCTACAAGTTGAAAAATTAACAAAACATGAGCCAGAATTATTAATCATGTGTAACAATGGGATTAGTAATGAAGTAAGGGAGTTGTAATCCTTACAGCTGCATCTTCAAATGTTGTTCCACAAATCAATATGCTAAGTTCTTTCTTTTCAGTATGCTGAACACACATTCTTAGAAAGTCATCCGATACGTATACAAGCTCAGTAATAGAACATTTATTTTATATTTATAAAAATAAAATTAAAGTTTGATCAAATTAATAATTATATCTTCGAATTTCAACTTCAACGCCTTGAGATTTTTTACTTTTTGTAGAAGTTTATCAGTGAGCTATGAGTTAAGACATTTTTTAAATAATGAGCCAGAAATTTTAATCTTATGTAACTATGAGATTAGTAATGAAGTAAGGGAGATGTAATCCTTTTAGCGGCAGCTTCAGATGCTGTTCCACAAATCAATACAATAAGTTTTTCTATTGCGGTATGCTGAACACACACTCTTACATGGTAAACTGATATGTTAGTCTTAATACTGCTCCATTCTGAAGGATTAAATGTTTATCAGAGCGTATAAACCTGGCCTACCATTGTTCTGTTGATCTATCCAAAATACAGGCAAGGAACCAAATGAGAAATCAATCAAATGGTAATTGCATCACTTGTTATCAAAAAAATTATTTTCTAAAGGTTTTTGAACAGGTTTCAGTTTTCGTGAGTTTTAGAAACCTTACACATCTTCAAAAAGCGGCTAAAATTCACTGTTAGTTTCTACTTCAACTATTTCTTCACATGTATAACATGAAAAAATAATTTTAATCCTCGTTGAACGTTTATTTGAAAAATGCCATTGGGTTCTACTTTACGACCCTCCTCTTAGAGTAGCACGTTATTAGAAGTGACATTCAAATAAAGGGTGCCGTTTTATTTTTCAAGTATTTTTTCAGGATTTTGAGAAGATAAATTTAACCCTTGGTCGCCTTTTGAATGTTGCCTACATTTCGCGCTCTCATTTATGCGGTGTGACATCAACCGTTTTTGATGCAACAAGCTTGCTAACTCGCCTCCAACCTTTTGTAGATTTTTAAATAAATCTGCATGAAGAAGGTGCTACATATCTACCAGTTGATAAAAATTGCTTGCAACGAACCTTCACTGATCTTATAGCCTGTGAGGAAGTTTTCTAAAGCAATCAAGTTTTAAATTTAATTTTTAATTTGAAGGCAAATTTTTCTTTCTAACTGTACTTAACAAACTTGTTGAAACCTTCATCTCACGCATTGATATCTTTGCTACAGTTTGCAGCTAAAACTGGTTTTTATGTGCAGTAGAACAGAAGTTACGATCACCAATCAATTGGTGCTTCTGAACTGTTCAAATTTAATCAATTGGTAATCTGAACTGTGTTCAGATTACTGCAACCATGCTATCAAACAATATGCTGTAAGTATGCAAATTTTCAAGTTTTATAACAATATGTATTAATGATAATATCTCAAATGATACAGATATATATTTAAACCCAAGCAGCATAAACAAATCCTAATTAGATTAAACATACACCAACAAAAATTAACATCTTAAACTGAATATTAACATTTTAAAAATATAAATATTAGCATCGTTTGCTCAGCCCATTGAATTATGTTTGTTACTTCCATTCGGAACCATTTTTTGTTCTTCTGGCTGTTTATTCATTTTCGTGATGTCTTCTGTCTTGTTTTTTGTTCAGTTGTGCTTGCCAATATTAGTGTCCTATTTTGAAACTTGGAAATGTTACAAACATTCAGGTTAAATTGGTGGCGGCTATGTTCTTCACTAAGTTTAGCTTTTTGTTTTTTTGTTCAACTGGGTTATTCGATATTAGCGTTCAAACAGTGTTTTTAGCAGAGCAAAACTTTTATGCAACAACATTTTGAGCAGATACTAATAAAGCAAAGAAAGATAGACTGTGTGTAACCTCAATTTTCTCAAAATTTTAATCTCAGAATACAAAGTAGCCCATTTTCCATCATAAACAAGAAAATTTTTTGGCAGCATTGAAAGAAGATCTACTATTATTCTAATGTAATTACTAATTATTTCTACAATCTTGCAATCAAATTTTTAACGTTTTTATCATGGAAAGGTTAAATAAGTTTTAAATTTTTGAGCTAAAAAACAGATTCTGATACAAAAAGAAGCAACAACGGTATTAACCTTTATTAATGGAGTTGAGTAACTATTAGTAATCTTTTGACACTTGTCCACTAATCACTTTATATTAAGGGTTCGTGAAGATTGAGAATGTCAAATAGTATCAGTCAACTTGAAGTGAGATTGTATAAAAATGGCACTCAATTAAACGTGGCCTTGACATACCGGTTTTTTTGCAAAATCAATTCAATTGAAAAATTAAATTAGAAAGGGGTACATCATATTAATGTGATAATGAAAAGGTGATAAAGATGTTTAAGTATAATTAAGAACAAAACACATTTAGAGCAAATCGATGCTATGTAATACAACTCGTTCGAGTTTTATGTCTATTTTCTAGTGCATTCAGATCTGTGTTTCAAGCTTGCACACTAAAATCATAACTTGGCGTAAGTTGTAGCTGTTTAGTATCAGAAAGATGTATGTGTTATCTGTTTAGTTGCAGTCTTCTTCTAAGGCATTTATAACATATCTCTGATTGTATAATGCTATTATGTAAATATGCAGGTATAACATTTATTTTTATTGTACAATCCCTATTTACCTCCTTTTTGGTGAAGAGCTGTGGATTCTTGTGTGTTTGACTCCATGCATTGACGTGGTTTCAGTAAAATTCCACCAACTGCTTTCAGACATTTTCAAATTTTCTTCTTCTGCCATCTCTGAGATTTATACAACAAATTTAAACCACCTAACTCTAGTCTTGAGTCTAGCTTTTTAATAATGCTTGCCTCAACAGAACTGCTTTTAATTCTTGCTTAAAAATCAATATGGCTGCCTCTTATCATTAATATTTGATAACACTGGCAAGAAATGTATTTAGTGTTATATTGACATTCAACTTGCTGACAGAAGTCATTCAAACAAGCTAAATTACTGTGATAATTTTAAATGTCTTTGGTGTCTCGGGCAGGCTGTCTTTTCTAAGTTTGTTTAAAGGTTGTAAACTCAATTTTTGTGTATCTTCAGTTTATTAGTAGTTGAAACTGATGGTTAAACTGTGCATTGGTTCATAAAATGTTAAACAAGTATACATTATATACCAAAATTATATGTATGCTACAAATATTTAATATTGTATTATTGGTCAGCAAGGGCTGACAAAATAGAAACTCTTCTTCAATGAATATGTCATGCACATATCTACCATACACTAATAGATGGGAAAGACTGGCAACATCAGTTGACTCATCAAGTTGTATGGCCCAAAATGGGGATGCTTTAATCTTAGCAACTACCTTCTCTTCAATAACTGCTGCAATATCATCAATGCGTCGTTTCATAGCGTTGTTGGATAGTGGGAAGTATCAAATTTTACAACAATTTTCTACAGTTTCATCGTATGTTTTGGTGAATGTAAATTTTAAATGCCCCGCAATGTTCTCATCATAGAAATGTTTGCAAATAATAAACAAATGCAATTGTACAAGTTATCTCCATAAACTATTAAGGCAAAAACCGATGTGTAAATTGATATTAGGCCTAAATAAAAGTGGGGGCAAATGTTATGAAAAAAAAAGTTGTGTCAGAGCAAAATCAGATCAGATAGATACATGGTCAAAAAGGTTTAGATTGAGAACAAAGATTGAAAAAATTGACCAAAAAGAGATGAGGCCTTCAGAGTAATAGCATTCAGAGACACTAGCAAATAAAATGTAAGTAAAAGTCAAAGCGAAACTAAGTGAAGAGATTGAGATGACATCAAACAGCCTACATGTGTTGTCTAGCTCTAAAGAATATGACTGTAATATATATATATATATATATATATATATATATATATATATATATATATATATGTTTATATATATATATAAATTGAAAAATTAAATAGTTCACTGATCTTTTTTTCAGCTACTGACAGTTTCCTTCTAGTGCATTCTTCAGGCTGTAGACTTCAACTAGAACAAGATGGTGGCTTTTCAAACATCCAACTTTTTCACGTGATTAGTGAATTTTGTCGCGCTCTGATTAACTTGTTACTAAAATTGCTGACAATTGCAGAGAAGATAACTTTTAGAATGAAGACAAGTTGAATCAATTTCTGTTCTTTTATTAAGGGTTGACATGTCAGGTTTTTTAATAATGTAATATTTTTCAGAAATGCATAAATTGCACTTTTTCCTTAAGTTACTGTAGGATTTAGCGTGTTTTAGTATAGTCCAGTCAAGTTTGAAGTTAATGTCTCGGTCCTTTAGTGCCCATATGTGTTTGCTCAGTTCTATAGCATTATTTTTTGAGCTATTATTTATACTGTTTTTATGGTAACGGTATCTAGTTTGAAATCAGTTTCACAAAGTTCGACGTAGGTCTCAGCAGTGTTGCTGTCTAGTCTTGTCACTTGTGCTCGGTACACTATGCTCTTCTGAAGGCAGTTTTGGTTAAGTGGACAGTTAAACTGCAACTACAGAACAAAATCAGACTGTTAAATCAAAATAAAGTAAATCAAAATATACTAAAACACGCTAAATCCTACAGTAACTTAAGGAAAAAGTGCAATTTATGCATTTCTGAAAAATATTACATTATTAAAAAACCTGACATGTCAACCCTTAATAAAAGAACAGAAATTGATTCAACTTGTCTTCATTCTAAAAGTTATCTTCTCTGCAATGTTAGTAACAAGTTAATCAGAGCGCGACAAAACCCACCAATTACGTGAAAGAGTGGGATTTTTGAAAAGTCCCCATCTTGTTCCAGTTGAAGTCTACAGCCTGAAGAATGCACTAGCAGGAAACTGTCGGTAGCTGAAAAAAAGATACGTGAACTATTTAACTTTCCAATTTATACTGCTCCATCTTATGTTGAGCACTCTGATTTTAGTTCTAAGTATGACACATTTCAATATATATATATATGTATATGTATATATATATATATATATATATTTATAGAGATATGTATATATAGATATACTTATACATACATATTAAACAATTGAGATTAGTAATATTTACTATTATTCTAAAGCAAACATGTTAAAGTAACATATAGCGACAGACTGTGCGGTTGAAAACTAGCGCATGATATTTTGTGAGTTTAGACACAGCAGTTTTTACTTGTGACACTAAAAGTAGAATGGAGATGCTTTTGCAGTTTATCTATACACCTTCATAGATAAACAGCTAACCCACTCCTACATAACAAACTTCTTTGTTTGGAATTTTATCTTAGTGCAGCTTGGTAAAATGACTGTACATATAGAGGTTATATACACAATCGCTGTAATAACTTTATTATCCCGTCATTTCATACAAATTCTGCTAAAATTTCTAAAACATATCTTTTAAATATCTCTCTCTATTTTAAAACATATCATTTAAATTTTGATTTTCTGCGCACTTTAACAAACTTGCCATAAAAATTGAAGCATTTTGAACTATGCTCATGAACACTCCTTGTTTATGAATAATCAGAATAATATGTTAAAGTGTTATGGAGGTGTATGGTTTGTCAATTAGATCAAAAGAATTTGGAACATCTATGATTATTATACTATTATTTTAATATTGCATTGTGATACACACATAAACTCACCGTTAGAATCTATCCTATATCAAAAAGTGGCATTTTCAATGGAAAATAATCTACAGTGTTAGCCCAATTTTTGACATACATGTACTTGTTATTTTTCTATCCTAGTTAATAATGTTAAACACTGTGCAAACACTAATTATTGTTGTTAAGCCATAAAAATACATTTTGTATTTTTGCAGTTCGCATTCCATGGAAAGATGAAATTTGATAGACTGAAAAAATAGCAGTAACGCATCCGTACAGTCCATAGTAAGTCAGAGAAAAAACATCTGACTTAGTCTGGATGACAAGTCAGAGGTTTCATCTTTGATGAAACATCTGACTTGATGAAACAAGCGAGAGTTAATTTATTATTATTGCATTGCTGTCAGACAGATTTTCTTAGCTATTGACTCGGATATGAATATCATAAACCTGTGTCTGCTATCAAACAATTACATGTTTATACTATTGAAAGTCACCATGGCCACAAATGATGATTTATGCTAAAGTATTAATCTTGTTAAAGAGCAACACTTTAGACGTTTGAGTGGTCTGTTGATGTTAATTGCTGAGATCTACATATCAAAGTTTGCGCAGCCATGTCTGTAGGCAAGAACTTACTCGCAAGCGCATATTGACAAACCGCTAACTAAAGAAAATCTAATTTTAATACAGACTGGGGTAAAAGTTTTTATGTTGTTTTATTTATGTTATTGAGTTGTGTTGGAGGGCATGCTAAAACTAAGCACTATTTATACAAGGTATTTATTTATGTTAATGTTAAGCCCATATTTTTGATTGAATTTTCTGACCCATATGACTTTTCTGATTATATTAGTTAAAAATTGCAACAAAAATGTAAAAACATCATTTAGCACCTAAGTACTAACTTCACAAATAAGTTGTTTTTGCCGCATGCCTCTGAATACTAACATGGTTAATCACGATTTATTTAGCTGTTGGGTCATATTAATATCATTTTGTATTGTTGATCTAATAGATATCGGGGCTTAGCTATGAGTTTATTGCATTGCTGTAATTTTAAACATGACAATTTGAAAAAAAAGTTCAGTTTCTTTTGAAAAAAAAACTGAACGGTTATCTTATAATTTGTTTCAAGGAAAAACTCAATTTTGACTTTAGAGGCTAAAATTGAAGTTTAAAGTTATTAATGAAAATGCAAAATGTGTGTAAAGCAGAAGAGATATATTTCTTTTGTCGATAAATGAAAAGTTTGGAAGGCATTTTTCAAACACTAAAAAAAGATTCTGATGATCTTACATTAGTGCGCAGATAAAAACAGCTTAGCTCTCATTTCGGAAGGTCCAAATTGCATTTTTAAAAAGTCGGACAGTAAAAATGTCAAGTGAAAAAATTGAGAAAGTAATGTAAATAAATGGAAGGGCATTTACTGAAGAAACGACTCTGCATGGAGTCCAGTATACCACCAAATAATCTTTTCTAAAGAGGGAGTGAGAGTTGTTTATAGCATCTCTAGTGCAGTTGAAGGTTTTAAACTAGCTTTGCTTTTTGCTGCTGTTTTCTAAACCTGGTGTGGTTTGCTCTGCTAGAATTATTCGTAAAGGATGAGATATTATTTTCAGAGCTAATGCAAATAGTGAATATGTTCATAATAGGACAACCATCTGAGAGCTTTTTGATAAACATAAGTAAAGCCATCCGATAATAAAAATTAAACACTAGCAATGAAGCAAATTGCCGTCATTTGAAAAGTTTTAACAGAACCAATAATTAAGCTTGTTATGTCACAACAAATACCTCTAAAAATAACAATGGTATCACCTTCTAGAGACCTGACAAAGCAAATTAATTTTATTTGATAAGGAATGGTTTGGATTATTAAGCATCAAACTCAATATCTACGGCAACAAACCATTGCAGTGAAATATTTTAACATTTGTAACATTTACCATCGTAACTTGTGTCATCTCATAACTTTTGGTTTACACTTTGATGTGTATTTTTAGAATACTCTGGAACAGGAGAATTGTCATTGGAGGAGGATACTTCACCTGGGCCGCATTTCTTTTTCTCAGAGACTAGAGCAGTCAGATTGTCAGCACAAAGATCACAATTGAGGGCTTTACAAAAATGCAGGTATTATTTTTGTTATGCGCTGCAGGAAAAAGTGATATTGATCAAGATTTTATGGGGATATGTTTATTGCCTACAAATATTTTGCATTTAACCACATTGTAAGAATGTATTCAAATCGTGTACTTTTGCTTAGCCATTCAGAGGCAACACTCATTTTGCAACCTCACTAAATTTTATGCGGTAAACGAGGAAACTTAGAGCTCACTTACATGTATAACAAGAGCAGAAACTACAAGCAACAACTTCAGTCAAACTAAGCTACACTCTTTTGTATAGTAAATACTTTATGTGTAACTTAATTTTCTGCTTCTTTACTAGCTTAAAAATCTTAAAGTGATAAAAACGGTTTTTGCAAACACAATTTACGTTGAATCAACATATATAAAATTTACCATTCTAACTTTCAAGTGAAGGGCTATAGTTTCCTTCTGTATACGGTGTTTATGTACAAGTAGTTTACACAGCACTGGCTTCTGCTCTTTAGACATCTTTAAATTGATTGCAAATCTTGTTGGCCATGTGAGTTCACCCATTTTTTTCATGCATGTGCTTTTGCTTTTTCTTCTTTGATTGCTTTGTGCATTTTTCAGCTGAAACTTTTGAGCTTGAGCCATGGAAATTTAGCGTGTATACTAAAGATGCGCCCAACTTATTCTGTGGTATAGCCAGTTGGTCAGTGTAGTGTATTTTATAGGTACTAGTCAGCAGAACTAGAGGTTGTGAGTTCAACTTCATTTCGAAGCAGATTTATCATTCTTTAAACAATATTGTTATAACTGGAGGGAAAACAGACAAACATTGAAATAGATTATATTATTAAGGTTATTATAAATTAAGATTATTATTATCGATTAATGTACACACTGATTAAAAAAGTTTTGCAACATAAAATCAATTAATATTTTCTTTTGGATAATCTTGGAGGCACTCTTGGATTTTGTATTGGAGCAAGCCTGCTCACTGTCTGTGATATCGTTGAGCAAGGAATTCTCTTCCTTGACGTAGCATTATCAAAGATACGGTTCAGAAAGTTCCAGCAAACTGAGGTCAAACTGCTCACAGACCCCCTGAAATAAGATGGTGTTTTCACAATCTAATGGTGTTCACCAAGTTTGTTTACTTCTCTACTGTTTTTTATTAATTAATGCTATATGGATGTTTGTGAAAAGTCGTATGATTTTCAATACAAATGAGGCATTTTATAGAGTGCAGATTGGGCTCCTAAAGTGAAACTTTTCCAGGCAGCTTAGAATTTTGTGAAGCCAAGCTATTTCCAACAATCATGAAGATGTAATGTTGGTAGCAAAGTGGTTGCCATGACCTTCCTGAACATCAAAAAATATTTTACTGTTTAAAATCCAATCGATCAATCTTAAAAACAAATTTCTCAGTTTGTTGTGTTGAACATATTGACCAACACCACCTTCGATAATAAGCTATATCTCAGGTTAAACTGCATTGATTTCAAGTGTGAAAGCAGTTTTCAAAAGCTGAGAATTTATCTATTGCATAGGACTAAAAAGACTTTTGTGAACCAACCTCGATTGCATTAAAAATTACATGAGCTTTCACGTTTTGTACTCTTTTTAAAAGGAGCTGCATAAAGATACATGATACCACCAAATTCAGGCTTGGTGTTTTAATCAACAAATGTTATATTTAATTTTGTATAGTTAATAGTGCTTCTTCCCAAGGTGGGAATAGACTTCATTTACCTTTTTGACTGTTTTTATTAATGTTTATAATGCAGATAGTTATTCATGTTTGTATATGTGTAACATTCTATGTATATTCTACGCATCCCTGCCTTCTAACTCTACTAATCACGTGGCTCTCATTGTAATATTATGTGTTAGCTTTATCAGCTTTGTATAATATTATGAGTTAGCTTTATCAACTTTGTATTATACTATGTGTTAGCTTTATCAGCTTTGCTTTATCAGCTTTCTTCATAACTATGTGTCTGGTACTAAAACCTTCTTTCTGGTCTAGACCTGCGAACAATAAACTGCATTTCAATTCTCCAAGCAATATTCCTTACTTGAGCAACTTGTAACCAACATATTACATGGTGTCAGGAGTTTGCCTACTAATTAATCGTGGACAGTGGACTGAGGAGGCCACAGCCGCTATCGTTTGAGGGAAATGTATCTGAAAACTGGAGGATATTTGAGCAGGAATATGACATTTATGTCAATGCCGTATATAGTGACAAACTAGAGGCTGCCAGGGCGTATATGCTGCTTAACCTGGCAGGGCCAGAATCGATAGAGAGAGAACGGTCGTTCACATACAATGAAGCTATAACAGAAGATGAGGAGCATGGCATTGTAGCTGTACCTCAAAAAACCAGAGAGCAGGTAGCAACTTTAAAGCGGAAGTTCAGAGAGATCTGCAGGCAGACCACCAATGTCACTCTAGAACGCCATTGATTTAATGCACGCAGCCAAAAGGAAGGTGAGCTGTTCCAAACGTTTTCAGCAGACATTAGAACTAAAGCTGCGCAATGTGTTTTCGGAGACTTGCAAGATGAGCTGTTATGTGACAGAACTGTATCCAGTATCCGTAATGATAATGCACGCAAGCAACTACTTAGCAACAGTGACCTAACACTAGCCAAAGCTATACAAACTTGTCAGATATACAAGTCTTCAGAGCAAAATGCAGCCGAGTTCAGTAAACCGATCGAAGACATAGTAAAACGCAAATCGTATACGCAACACCTGAGTAACAGTAACACTAACTGTAGTAGTAATCACGCTAAATCGTCAACGCGACCCAGAACTGCAAGTAGTCATAGCACTTCGTCATGTCGTAACTGTGACAAACGGCAGCCACCGAAACAGTGTCCAGCGTATGGTCGTAATACTAACCATTGTGGTAAACTCAATCACTATGTAAACCTGTGCAGGTCAGGTGCAAAGCAGCCAGGAACTGTAGATGAACTCACAGAATCGTATCACGAAGAGTTCCGCATCAAAACAGTATCATTGCCGTGTAACAATTGTGGAGATTTACGAACTCATTTTACTGTCAATGACACCACGCTAAAGGTTAAGATTGACACAGGTGCAAAAGTAAATGTAATCTCGCTCGTTTAAGAACGCCATATAGGACTACACAGTAAAATCGACCGATCACGTACTAGCACGCTACTAGGCTTTGAAGGTGCTCAGACAGCGACAGTAGGATCCGTAGTTATACCGCACCTTCTGTCGAAATTGCGATTCGAAGTAGTCGATAGTGATGCCAGATGCCTACTAGGACTTAGGGATAGTATACGATTAGGACTTGCAACACTTAGTCAGGAAGTATTCGAAGTAGAGCAAAAGCCACAGGCTCCTGCCAAGCTACTAGAAGACTATCCAGAGTTGTTTGATGGCAAACTAGGCACACTGCCATGTAACTGCAAAATAACGATAGATTCAGAGGTAGCACCAGTCATTCGACCAGTCCGCTCTCTACCATCGTTTTTACATGACAAAATAGAAACAGCTCTAAACCGACTAGAGGATCATGGTATAATCACCAAGGTAACTGAAACTACCGACTGGGTATTCGCACTTATAGTAACCTCCAAAAAGGACAATAATGACGTACGTATCTGTATCGACCCGGGTGACCTAAACAAGGCTATCAAACGACCTCATCACCCACTTACAATGATTAAACAGGTAGCAGCAAACATACCTGGAGATAAGCATTTTACGGTAGTTGACACGAAAGAAGGTTTCTACCATATACCACTAGAAGAGAGCTCGTCATACCTTACCACGTTTGGTACACCGTTTGGCAGATACCGATATCTACGTATGCCGATGGGACTCTGCTCATCCTCAGACGTATATCAGCGCGCTATGGAACAGCTGCTGACCGACTATCCGTGCCAAATAATAACGGATGATATTGTTATAGCTGGTAAGACTGAGGATGAACACGACTCCAACGTCAGGAGAGTAATGAAACGACTGCAGGAGATAAACCTCAAACTTTCGCCGTGTAAATGCAAGTATAAAATGACAGAAGTCCGATATGTAGGGCACATACTAACTGATTAGAGACTGAAACCTGACCCTGCGAAGGTCAAGGCAATCACCGACATGCTAGGCCCAACTAATGTAGAAGAACTACAGAGATTCATGGGCATGGTCAAGTATCTCGTCAAGTTTATACCGCACCTGAGTGAGAAGACCGTCGTACAAAATGACCTACTCCGTAAAGACACAGCGTGAACTTGGGATTCACAGAAGGCACAAGCGCTGAAAGCCATAAAAGACGAGATCGCTAACGCAACGACTCTTACCTACAGTACTACGACGTCAAAAAGCCAGTAACACTTACTTGCGATGCCTCGCAATCCTGGCTAGGGGCAGCCTGCTTTGAGGACAACAGAGTTGTCAGTTTTGCCTCTCAAGCTATGACGGATACTGAGAAACGCTACTCTCAGATAGAAAAAGAACTGCTAGCCGTAAGATTCGCCTGCAACCGATTCAGAGATTATGTGCTCAGAGACTTTACCGTAGAAACCGACCACCAGCCGCTTGTATCAATTATGAATAAGCCGTTATCCGCAGCGCCTAGGAGACTTCAGAGTACTTTACTACAGCTGAAGCCATATTGTCTAAACATCATATACAAAAAGGGCAAGACACTATACCTCGCTGATACAATGTCTCGCGCCTATCTACCGGGCAATGACAATAACGAACACATAGATTTTGACGTACTCGCCGTAACACCGATAACCGACCAGAAGTATCTAGAGCTACAGCGCGCCACAACCAGTGATCCTGTACTCAGTAAGATGAATAAACTCCTACTGACTGGATGGCGCAGAAAGGAGGCCAGTGTAGCAAAAGATATCAAGCTGTATTTTGCATTTCGTGATGAACTCACTGTTGAGAATGGTGTAGTCTACAGAGTTGAGCGTTCTATCGTACCTCAGTCGCTTAAAGACGACTATATCCAGCAGCTCTATCGAGGACATATTGGCATCGAAGCAACCCAGTGACGTGCCAATGAAATAGTATTCTGGCCAGGCATGAGTAGTGACATCGACAAAGCACTAGCTCTCTGCAGTATGTGTCAGACATCCAGAAATCACCAGCCGAGAGAACCGTTACTAACGTATCCTGCACCATCGCAACCGTGGAACATCGTGGCCACTGACATGTTCTACTGGAGATCGATTATGTATTTGGTGACTGTAGACTCATTCTCAGGCTGGTATGAAATTGACACACTTTGCGACACCTCTGCAGCAATCGTGATTAAAAAACTGAAAGCCTATTTTACAAGATTTGGTAAACCAGTGACTCTAATATCAAATTGTGGTCAGCCGTACAGCTCAGGAGAGTTCAGAAAGTTCATGCTAGCATGGAATATCAAACACATAAGATCTAGCCCTTACCACCGATCCAGCAATGGACTGGCAGAGAAATCTGTTCAGACAGCCAAACGCCTGCTTGACAAGACGTTCAAGGAGGGTGGAGACATCTACATGGCTCTACTTAGCCATCACAACACGTCGAGAAAGGATATGGGCTTGCCAGCTCAGAGAAACATATCACGCCAAACTCGCACACCGATACCGACTGCCGGGACGCTCTTACGACCCACAATCATGGACTCTGAGGCAGTGCAACATACGCTATCACAAGAGAGTGCTCGTCAGAAGTCATAGGCTGATCACTTTGCTGTTACACTCCTAACACTCACACCAGTAATACCGTGCGTATGCAGAGCGACAAAGGCTTCTGTGACACCACCGCCACTATTGTCGGAACAGCTAACTCCCGATCGTATCTTGCGCAGCAGAACAGCAAAACATACAGACGTAACCGTCGCCACCCGCTACACCTACCGACTCCTGGTCTCGCTGATACTGTGGTTCCGCCACCACCTACTATGTCTATCACCTCAAATGACAAGCAGGGTGACTCGCCAGCTCGCTCGACACCCGCCGACTCCGCCGCCGCAACTGACACTCCTGTCACAGTGACTAGATCGAGGCGTGCAATTGTTAAACCAGTTCGGTATCGCGACTAGGGAAGGATGCAACATTATATGTATATTCTATGCATTCGTGCCTTCTAACTCTACTAATCTTGTGGCTCTCATTATAATATTATGTGTTAGCTTTATCAGCTTTGTATAATATTATGAGTTAGCTTTATCAGCTTTGTATTATACTATGTGTTAGCTGTATCAGCTTTGCTTTATCAGCTTTGTTCATAACTGCGTGCCTGGTACTTAAACCTTCTTTCTGGTCTAGACCTGGGAACAATAAACTGTGTTTCAATTCTCCAAGCAATATTCCTTACTTGAGCAACATATAACCAACATATTACAATATGCCTTAGTTAGTGTCTAGCTTTATTAAGAAAGGGCTACACCAGTAATGTTTTATCGCAATCACGCAGCAAAAATACAGCATTTGAAAACAACATTTTGACTTTGTGATTCTTAGTTATGTTTTATTGAAGTCTTCACGAGAACACTCTATTTATTTATATTACCTGTGGAAATATAAAAAGTTTATCACACCAAAAAAATGATTTTAGAAAAATTAATTCCTGTTATGTCACCGACAGATCAGTTGTCTATGATCTAGTTTACAAGCAACACTGTTACAGCTTTTAGAAGTCCACATGACATAAGGATCATGCAAACATTCACGCCAGTGAGCACATCTAAAAGCACACATATTGTTCTATAAGCTCGTGTAACAAATTTGGTAACCTATCTAACCGATGTCCCGAGTAAATGTGTGCTGAAGTTAGTTGCCGCTGGTATCCTTTTTAAAGCCTCAACTTTTCAATTTTTACACGCTATTTGCCTCATAATATATACGTATGTATGATAACATTTTTTCACTTTTAGATATAAAATCATGTATTTTCATTGTTTACAGTGTCAACAGGCAATAGAACTGTTAGCTAGCTGAACGTTTCTCTGATATGTGGTACAATGATTAACTCTATTTTACTTCTTATGGGTGATACAAATGAATATCTCTATTAGATTTCTGATATGTGATACTGATGAATAACTCTGTTAAATCACTGATGTGTGACAATGAATTCCTCTATTGCTTCTCTGACGTGTGACACAATTGAATGTCTTTATTGCTTTTCTGATGTGTGACAAAAATGAATACCTCTATTGCTTCTCTGATGTGAGACATAATTGAATGGCTCTATTGTTTCTCCGCCGTGTGACACAAATGAATACCTCTATCTTCACTATTTAAAGCTAAACCATGTTACTCTTTATTCTAAAATAAATATTGGCACTAGAACTTTCTGTAAATATTTTTACCAATATTCTGATAAGTAAAAATATTAGTAATAAAACGGGATGCTGGCAAGTGGAATAGCAGAATTTCATTTAAAAATACTATCTTCTCCAGTAAGAGCGGCCTAACTAAACCGTGTGCTCATCCTACTGACATGCATTGTTACTAAGGTAAAGGTCAGTACCAGAAAATGGTTACACAAGAGACTTCAGTTTTGACTGTCTCTTTCTTAGAAGGTTTGTGAGAGAGATGATGCCAAACTCTGCAAACTCAAACAACGTGAGAAGGCTGCCTCCTATACACACACCCAAGGTTCCTCCAAGATTGGCTGCAAGGAATTGAGTTGATATCTGTTACTAAACCTTTAAATAGTATAACCTACTTCACTCGATCGTTAGCTATGTGTAACATATTTTTATCTTACTCATTCAGACGACTGAATGGTTTGAAAGTATAAATACTTTGATAAAACTGTTGCAAAAATGATTGCTGGAGCAAGTTTGTAAACTACAACCAACTGCCAAAAATAGTTTTTTTTAAACTAGCAACAATTTTAGTCTCTTTCTATTGTATTACAACTTTGTTATGAGACGTGACTAAAAAACTCGATATAAATAGTTTAAATTCAAATTATTGAAAACAATCTTTTTGTCACGATGCATGTACCTATACATAATACAATCATGGTATTAACTGACTAACCTTAGCGCAAGTAAAATCATTAGTTTATATAGTATTTGGGTACCACCAAAATGAAAGTTGACTGTAACATTATACTTTGTTACTTGTTTTTTAATATTAACTTCTAAGAAAATACAAGACTATCATAACCAACAAATAAATAGACTAAGTAATAGCTTCACAATAAAAGAAAGCCAAACCTACATTTAATTACTGCAGAACTGTTGAAATCATGCCAGAAAAAGCTAAATAGTTTTGAAATATACTGAAATCATTAATAAAAGAGTTTTCCATATCACAGTTTCTCAATTGTTTGATTATAGGAGGTATGATTACCTAATGAGAAGAACAGGTAAATATGATCTCACTGAAGTGTTTGCTGAGCCACTTAAAACTATAATCATTACCGACACAACCAAATTACATAACAAGTTATTTGTAAAAATAAACATTAATTCATTTAAGATACAATACCAAGCAAAATCAAGTTTTTCATACAAATATTTTATGCAAGATCACCAGAAGTACCATAAATAGTTTAATAGAACTAATTATTAATATAAATGCTATTCATTTCTTAATATCAAAGGAACTATTTGAGTTTTGATGTGAATCATATAACTCCACACTTGATTATCTGACCATATAATTGAGTAAATGAATGCTCAGTGCTGCACGGGTAACAAAATGGTTTTTATTAAATTGTGAATTGGTTGGAATTCGTGAATATGAATTGTATGAATTTGATTAATTTAAGCTGGTCTGAATATTTACTATAATAAGATCTGTGTCTGTCCTTCTGTTTAGGTGTTAAAAAAAATTGCATGCCGCAGGAATTGAATCCGTCAATTTGGATGCACAGATGTCAAGCCAAGCAAACTACAACTACAACACGCAGCCACTTGCAACAACTTGAATCAATTGCGCTTATAATTTTTACGCTCTCTCATAGCACATCAGACCGGAAGGGAATTGTTTTTGAGAAAGTTCAATCACACTTTTTTTATTAGTAGTTCAAGAACTGCTAGTTTGCGTATTTTAACCAACCGCTATAAACTGGACATACAACAGACAAACACAAACAAACACTTAGTTTATTTATATATAAATTGAAAATGTAAAGGCGTATTTGTTAATATATACACCTGACATGATGGAGGAGTGGCTGTGATACCAACTACTCTTGAAGGTGATTTTAAAACACATTTGACATTCAGGTAAATGATTTGAAGACTAGACTCATTCTGATGTGCAGATTATCTGACAAGTTCAAAGGTGGACAAAAAAAGGCCAGTGTTTTCAAGTTTCCTACAAGACATACACACAACAATGGCTACCGTTGAATGAGATTATATAATAAACAATAGGTAACACCTATTCAAGCAAACATAGTTGGAGTTATCTTCTTTCAATGGTTTTCAGCTAACACAGCTCTCAGGTCACACATCTAGAGAGGGTCAGGCCGACATGCAGTAAAAGATGAGCTTACACTCAGTTTTAGCTGATTATTTGGGATATTATTGATTATTGGTACTTTTCTATTATTTGCAATTTATTTTAATGCTTGAAGTGCTCTGACAGCCTGGATGTTGCAAGGTTTACAGTGACAAAACTTTATCGTTGCTAAAATACTCGGATCAAGGGAAAATGCGATTAGGACATTTGTAGTTGCGAAGAATATGACAAAATAGAGATACAAATCGCTTCAACATCAAGTCAATAGCCAATATCAATAACGAAAGAGAGACAATTACAAACCTAGTGATCTCATTTCAGCATTTATTTTTCTGAGCGTTTTAACGGCGATCAAGTTTTGTCAATTTTAATCTTGAACTGTACTGGCAGCCAGATCCCTCAAACATTAAAGACAATCATAAATGATAAAAGATATTGGTACTTTTGATAAAAATCTACTAAAGTTTTGGGTAAGTTCATTGTTAAGAGATGCAAAATATTCACTTAGAAAGTTTGTCAACTATTTCTACAATGGCTGAGGATTAAATCCAGTTTCAATGACTTTTTAGATAGCATCTTCTACAGAACAATTCAGCTTTTTACTAAAACCCACAGTTCAAGGCTCGGCATTAAAGGGTGAACAAAATGCTTAAAAAAACCCATTTGAAAAAGTTTTAGTATTTGCTGAACTTTTCCATGCCTCGTCTATCACATACATCCCTTTGTATCATTGCAACAACCACCTTACATCTTTTACAATAACGATGGCTACCTAATTACCCCCTGAAGCACTGGCACACAAACTAAAGCAAACAGCTTGTGAGTTTGATCTTACCAATCAGGTGGTAGGGAGTGAAAGCAGCCTTTTCCTCCAGTCTCTCATGTGACATCTGACCGTAGTAGATAGTGAGGGCCACATAGTTTTTGTTTCATGTAATCAACTTCTTCTAAAATTATGAACAAGTCAGTTTTAATAAAATGAAATAATTTATGGTAACAATGGCTGCATAAAGAGTAAGGTTAGACACACAGACAGATACCTCATCGTAACGATATGGGCATCAATGCCACAACAACTCTTTGGGTTGCTAGGCTGATGTTTTTCAATTTATTTTTAGTTACTAAGAATATTTCAAAAAGTATATTAGCTGAACGAAACCTTTGGGTAGAAAAGTAAAAAGCTACACTCACGATTTTTTTGTATATTTAAAAAATGTGACAACTTAAACATCATTTTCTTTATTTTTATACATGAAAAAGTGTTCTCAGCATTGACAGAGCTGCCAAACACTATGCCTAGAAACAGTCATTGCTTTCAGTGGCAACTTTCTCACCTTTACAGCTATTTTTGGCTAGCAACTAAGAACTTAACGGATAAGAAACTATAAAATTAGTCCTAGTATATAAATTATTCTGCAACAAATCCTAGGGCTTGGCTTGAACTTGAGATATAAAACTGCACCAGAAATAGGAAAAAGCAGCAATATTGTTTGATGAATAAAATACATTGCTTATAATTTTAAACCTCCCGCATCGCTGATCATGTATGTCCACAGTTACTGTGGGCTATACCTTCTATACCAGGATTCACAACTCATGTAAGCTATACCTTCCATACCAGGATTTATTACTCATGAAGTTTAATCTTCATCTAAATTATATACCTCATTCATTGTCATGACCGATGCTAAGGTAATAATATTTGTGCCCTTGTTTTTATGAGCAATGTTGTTCAAAATATAGAAAGTCTTCATCTTAGTTGCCTGCTACATTTATTGGCATGACCAATGATACAATGTTATTTTTGTGCCTGTTTTTTGCGAGAAATTTTTCCCTAAAAATGTCACCAAATGCATCACTTATGAGTTTCCATCAAGCGAGGGCATATTAAAAGGCTTAAAAATTGTGAAGTCTTAAGGCAGAAGGTGATAGAGATAAGTGATGCAATTGACTTTGCCAAAGGATGTCTTCACACTAGAGTTATCAGTTTGCATCATGATTATTTTGGTTGCAAAAAGCTCCTCCGCTATTCTGCTAATATCCATCTATTGCTAACAATTGTTAAGAGTGTGATGGTTCTGTTATAAATAAATGTAAACACAATACACTTTGTAGTAAGTGTAGTAGTGAAAATGTTACTCCCTGACTTGTGAACTAAAAAGATAGGCTTCTAAGAACTCCGTCTAAAAACTTTCTTTTTTCAAAAGTATGTAATTAGCAGCTTTAGCCTCAGAGAAAAATCAAATTCCAGTTTTAGTTTTTATATAAATGAACTATATCTGGGAATTTGCTGCAGTTCTCGCTTACTATTATCATTAGAGTTGTCCCACTTTTGTGTCAGAAGTAGATAACTACTGCATTGTGATGGTGGAATCTAGTTGTAAAACAGCCTTGATAGCTGGCGTATCAGCAATCTGTGAAACACCGATCTAACAACTAGGCTGTGTCTCATAAGCTGGGTAAGTGAGCTTCAGATCATCTAGACAACAAACTGCCTGAAAATCTTTAATATTCTTATTCACTAACCCTGTTCAAATAATACGTAAATAAAAAATGAACTTGTTACAGAAAAAAGGCAAAGTCTTACCTTGAAATGATTCAAAGCAAAAGATTCTACACATAGCGGTGTAATGTACACTATTATTTGCAGCTCACTCATAGTCGCTTTTATACAGAGTTAGTGGTCCAGATATGCAATCCGTGCAAATTCTCCCTCTCTCTTGTACACTTTCATTTAAGCAACTATAATACTTATAACGACGCTCAGTCTGTCAAATTCTACTAATATTAACAGTAGCTAATTTGCAATGCAAAAGCATACATGTATATCACATATTCTAAAAGTTTAGTGTGTGCCTGAACAGTTTGGACAAAGATAAATCCTTAAAACTAATTGCTGCCTCTCTTTTAAATTAGTGACTTAGCCTGCATGGTCCATTTAATTCTCTCTCCTTATAAATGCAGAACAGTATAAATTTGACCTGAGACCATTTCCAAATAGACTTAACACGGCTAAGGGTTAATAGGGCTAACCAAATGTGTGTTAACTCAAGGTGCTATAATATTAATAGACTAACTTTCTCCACACATCTGAATAAAAGAACTAACCCATCCACCACTCACATTGTGCCGCGCACTAGCGCCTCTATTACCAGCTACAAGTTGACTCGTAAAACAGAGGCTACTAGAACTATTAGGATAAATTCAACTACTAAAACCTTGTTAAGTCTGGACATCGACAGTTAGCTAACTGTCTACCCATAGAACAGAGGCTAATAGAATCATTGCAATGAATTCCACTACTACATTCTTGACTTGCGCAACTAATCATCAGTCTACTTTTAGAGCATACGCTACAAATAGACCTACTACCACTGGAATTAATATAATTACAACAAGCAGGAAATGACGCAGAGGTCTCAGAGCCACAAATCGATAACTCAAGTTGTTGGTGCAAAGACAGTAGTGGAGAAAAATCACGCAGCCTAGGTGGCTAAAAACAAGCTTGTAAGAATAAAATACAAACTATTATTACAAACAATAGTAGGGATAAAGACATGGACAGTTAGTGCTCTTGAATTGAATTTTCAAGTTTAAAAATAATAAACTCTAAAATTAAGGTTGACTACCTACAACCTAGTAGCATTTCACTGCCATCTAAACTTTATAGCAATCACATCAGAATTCTTATTAATTTTAGCTGGAGCCTCAACGTCCGTAGGAGTCAGCCGCATAGTAGTAGCCATAGCAATCATTGCTTACCATCAGAAAAAGAAACTTGATAGAGTTCCTTCATCAACTCTCAGCTGTTTAACGTGGAAGTTCCTTACTAGCTTCATTCTGCTTACAACTTTTTGGTGTGCATATGTACAGTATATATACAAAAGCAGCATACTGTATACACCATATATATACAGTATATACTGTATATACATAAAACTCAGTGTTTGTGCGCCTGTTGTTCGTCTGTCTTCTTGCAGCAATAAAGTTTTAGAAACGCAAAATCACCCTCGTACCTGATTTGAACTGACAGCATTCAAATTGCAAGTCTACTAATAAGGTTGCACAACCACAAGGCTAAGCCATTCTTATCGCACCCATTGCTCTTACCATATACGCTATACCCTCTCCGCCATTGCACACGCTAGATGTACACTTTTGAATATTAATCAATACTAACAGTGAACCGGATGAGCTAAGATTTGTTTTCTGACTAGTGATTTTATTTGAGGAAATTGATAGGCGTGCTTTATTTAATTCTTTTTTACTTTGCCACTCATTTGTTTTTGTATTTTATCCATATGAATCACACACTTGGAAACTGTGAATTTATGTTATTTCAATCTTGATAATGTCTTGTCTATGATAAAATGAAATCAATAACATCAGTGAAAACCCTCAGTAGTCTATTTCGCTAAAAAAGATAAGTGGTAATAATTAGCAAAGATCAAGACTATATTGTAGAAAACAATTCGAAGCCATTTTCACAGAGTAAAAAGTTTAATAATTCTATTTGCCAATCTAACTGCATAATTTTCAAAGGTTGTCTTCTAGCATTTCAATTTTGGTACACCTTTGAATATGCATATAAGATTTTAAAGTCCGTGTTAGCTTCAGTTGCAGTGCCCTACTTTACGAAACAATTTCAAAGAGTCATTATCACAGTTCAGCATCAACTTGCCAGCGGGGTATAGGTGTTATTTACGATCATAATGATTACTAAAAAAACAGGTAACATGGTCATCAGCACAGTATTGTATAGTTTATTTACAAAAACGGAAATTAGCCAGTGTCACTGCAAATTATTTTTTTGTAATAAGGAGGCTATTTATTTCCTTTTGCTGCCACATGAAGATCACTAGCCTGTTGAGCTGGTAAGCACATAGATAGAATAATTGATTGATAAGGGTGTTACTGCTCAAGATGGAAATAAAGTTATTTTATTTGAAAACAATGTTGCACAAAGAAGTCAACAGTCAGTTGACGACTCAGTAGAAGTAATAGTAGTAGGGAAAATCAGCTGTTATAAATATATATTAAAACGTGTCTCTCATGCTATCACAAGAATAAGTATGGGAAATGTCAGTAGGCATCAGCCAGTATATAGATGTAGTATGCTTTATATTTAAATGCTGCTTGTACATCGTAAGTGCTTACTGTAAGGACATTTAGCGCTACTTAAATTACTCCAAAGTTTGGTAATCTCCATTTAGAGATTAACCAACTTCAGGATTTTCAAAAGTGCAAACTCTGTTTGTGTTTTCGTGAACCGATGTTACCCCTCCTACAAGTCAAAGTCTAAAAACCGACTAAGTTGAAAGCCTGAAAACCACTCTGCTTTAGAAGTGTAATGCAAATTGACAAAACTTGAACCTTCCTCACGAATGCCATTCTGTTTCTAAACAGAAAATTTTTTAAGCCGAAATTAATCCCACCAAGATTAATTTAAATTAAATTAAAAATTTACAAAATAAAAGTCTCGCTCTTTTAATAAAATACTTAAACTTATTAGACCGTGAAAATATTACTTCTCTATAGATAATAACTAGCTGCAGTACCTGGCGTTGCCTGAGTAATAACAAGGTCCTTGGACAGAAAGTTGACTTGTCCTTGACATTTACTTTTAACCTACATATCATGAAAAAAGTGTTTTGTTTAATTGTGAAAAAAACAACGGTAAGGACTTTCAAACTTTGGTAAACCACATGAACTTTCAAACTTCAGATCATGAGGAAAACCTTTTATGTAGGTCAAATAAAGTAAAAAAAACTTAAAACAGCTACGAAAAAAAGAAGTTTGATGTGAATGTTGAATAATTAGCAAGTGATAGTTAAATTACGTTTGCTTTGCTACAATTACAATAAAACATCATTCTGTAAGGATACAATAAATACTAACTGAAAAAGATGAAATAAAAAACCTGAATATGTAGAATTATTATTAACAATTTGTGCATAGAAGTGTGTGTTTGTGTGTGGGTGCGTGCGTGCATAAAAAGAATTCCAGTTCCAGCAGAAACTATCCATCAAAATTTTGAATACGACGTTACTGGTACCTACCTCTCCACCCTATTACAAAAGTAAAAATGGGATATTGGATATTCTTTGTCTTACCGAATGGTGAGAGAATATAGAGGCCATTACTACTCAAGATAAAATAGTTGTTCTGGCAAAAAGTATTGACCTCCCTCGCGATTTAACAATTGAATCTTATGAAAAGCCGAAAATGAAGTTCATGAAAATGCAACAAAGCATCGTGTTTCATAGAGTTAATAGATTTCATTTAGTTTCAAATAATACACTATTTAGTGTGTGAATACGCTATATGATAATGTCATCAATCAATATGCTTTGCATAGCTCAGTGGTAAAGCTTGTGGATAGAGAATTTGCGGAAGCAATTTTGGTCCGTTCAAATTCACCATAGCACATAATTTTAATTCCAAGATGTTGGTAGCCATAGCTGAACATACCGAAGGACATACAATAAACTTTGATAATTATATATACATGTATATAGATTCACAAACAGTATTTATTATAAATTGATTAATTTTCACTCTGATGTGACTGTAAGAAAATAGCAGTCATATATGCTTAGTAATGTGCACCTAAGATATACTAGCTAAAGTAAAACTGTCACTTCCAATCACCAGCCTTCTTCATTAAGTTAAACACAACATTTTCGTTAGCCGATGATGGATTGCAGTCCAGTTTATACTAAGCCTGAGCAAGAATGAGTCACAGTTTCCCTTTTGGCTAGTGATCTGATGTATTTTATATTTTACATTTCTCCGCTTTGTCCTTAGTTTGTTTTTGTAGTTTATTATAGAAATTGCACACTTGGAAACTGTTAAATAATATTATTTCAGTCTTGATGATGTTTTGTCTATGATAAAATAAAATCAATAACATCAGTGAAGACCTTCGGTGGTCCAGTTCTCTGAAGAGGTTAAGTCATAATAATTAGCAAGAAGCAACTTTACCGCATAGAAAACACTTAGAAACTTTTTTCAGATCATCAAAAATTTTATTATTACTATTTTTAAATCTAACTGAAAAATTTGTGAAGATTTCATGCCCTAGCTCTACACTTTTAGCACAAGCTTTAATATGCATATCATTAGTTTCTAATTTGTTTTTAGCTTCAAATGCAGTTCCTTAATTTACAGCACAAATTGAGAGAGCTGTTATTACAGCTCAGGATAAACTTGGCAGTGAGGTATGGTTGTCATATATGCTTGTGATGAATAGCAACAGAACAGGTGACATGGTCATAAGCACAGCATCATATAGAGTTAATTATATACAAGGGAAATTAGTCAGTGTCACTGCAAATGAGTTTTTGTAATAAGAAGGCTATTTATTTCCTCTTGCTGACACTTGAAGATCACTAACTTGTTGAGTTGTTACACACATAAAAAAAATCATTGATTAATAAGGGTGGCACGGCTCAAGATTGAGCTAAAGTTTTACATTTGAAAGTGTGTTGTGCTAAGGCTGTAACCTGACATGAGAACTAAACTGTATTACATGTATGTAATATTTAGTTGAGAAAAGCCAAAAAATACACAAGAAAAACCTTTTTCCTTATATAGGTGGATAACATGTAAGAATTTGCTAGTGTTAATTTTATTACTCATATTTTAGCAGTTTTATTAAACAAAGTTGGCAAAAACAGAGTGATGGTTTATATCTTATTTACACAAATAAGATCTTTAGCAAAATTACAATTATTTGACAAAATTTTAGCACTGTAACCTTTTTTACAGTTTTCTGAAAACTTTTGTTCAACTTCTCAAGGGTTGTTCTTAGTTGAGTTGTAATTGTGCAAATAAGCATGATTAGCATTGGTAGACCTTTTATAATATTTACTTAGCATTTGCACATCTTTATTATCCTTCAATTAAGATGTTTATACTTTATATAAATTTCTTTTAAGTTCTACATAAAACCTTAACTGTTAATTGATTTTAAAGTTTAACACTTCAAGTAAGTCAGGCCATCTCTCTGGGACTTGCAAAAAACTTTATTTATTCAAAGTGTTTTTTTGCATATTTTTAAACTAAAATAACTATTGAACAGTTTTATGTGAAAGAATTTCATAGGTTGAGTCATATGAGCTATATCCGCTCTCATAACTTATGAAAGTATTAAAAGTCACAAAATAACAGCCTCATTCTGTTAATAGAGCACCTATGCACATCTTAGCGCGGAACTGTTACTTCTCCACTGATAATAGTTCAAAGACAGTTTTTATTATAAAACTAGAAATTCCCCTGTCATACAGCCCATGACCAAAGTGACAATTCATAACAATTCAACAGATGGACTTGAGTCCATATTGTTGACTGCACTAAATTTATTAACAGTGTCAGGTCTAACTTGTTGGCATGTATGACATAGTTGTATTTGAGCATTGTATGTGATGAGATGTTTTTCATTTAGTCTAGTACATGTGAGCTGTGATATGTTGTTGTCAAGTTTGCCTAGAAAGTTGTTACACAATTCTTGAAAATCGGGAAAATCTAAAGATTGAGAATGAGGAATGTGATGGAGGGGGCAGCATTGGGAGGAGCAATATTGTTTTGTGCAATATTTGGTGCAATATTTTCATGGCCAATGATGTCCATAAAATCATGATCATCATCTGGAAACAAAGCGGCTGCCAAGCTCATATCAGTTACATTACCTACATCATGTAGCAAAGAATTCTCTGAATCAGATGAGTTGTTATTATTTTGAGTAGCGTGTTGTTGAACATTAGCATTTGATGTTGATGGTTGCTGTGAGGACCTTATATTTTTCCTTCTACGTAAAAATTGTGAGACACGTGGACAGCCACTGTGACGACGTGGTGCTCTGGGAGGTTGTATGTCCATAGTAGTTGTCAAGTTGTTTTGAAATGAAATTCTAAAAGTCAATTATGCAGAACAAAAGGTTGTATAAAAATCACACCTGTTCTACTAGTATCTCAATTTTATGTTTGACAAAAATAAAATTAATATTAATTAAATCTGTAGGCCTAACCTACTGTACGTAATTTAACTAACAACAGCAATAATGAAATATGTTTATTATATCTCTGAAATGCAATATTAAAAGTAAAATGGCAAACTGCTGTGTAATATACACAGTTTGAAAGTTGGTTGTGTTGAATGTAGAATGGTTTTGACAGCGATCTGTAACAGAAAGCAAGCATTAGCATTCACGGGTTTGGAAGTTCTCTGCAAACTGTAGTAAAATAAAGAAATATTCTTGTCACAAAGGGGCATTGTAGTTTGGCCCTAGCTTGTACATAAGATGTAAAGAGATTTGGCTAATGTTCTAGATAATTTAATAAAACCTACAGTAATTGGAAAAAAACAAAGGCTAATAAACTGTGTACCACATTTTCGTACCTGTAAATCGGTCTATGCCTCAAACGGTCTATGTTAATTACAGAAACCTTCGGCAATTGGACAATGCCATAGAATATTAATAAGTTGTGATATTTATTTAGATTTCTGAATTTATATTAAAAAAATTATGCTAAATTTAAAAATCTAAACAGATTTCAGTAACATATTGCACAACATCGGTCACTATATTCTTCGATCTGGTAAATTCGAATAATTATTCTTATAATTAAATCATATAATAATCTTATAAAATCGAATAATTAAATCGAATCGGCACAAAAGAAACGATTACCTTTCAGTACTTCTACGTTAATTACAGAAACCTTCGACCCTACACAAAAATGGTTAAATTTTGTGATAGGATTTCAGTACAAGGGTTTGGTTACAGCTGTTGAAGGATAATTTTTCGGGAGTTCTGTGCGCATATGCATTTATCATAAAGCTCCCAATCACTCGCTTTACTTGTGTTTGGTCGTGGAATAATTAATTTTCATTCTAATGAGATTTAGTGAACTTTTATTCCGACTACACAAAACACTTCTCTCATGATATGTAGTTTGAAAGTTAGTATGGCAAATGTTGCTATATGTTAAATGCCAATAAATTTTCTGTCCAAAGAATTTTTTATTACTCGATCAATGCCGGGTAGCACAGCTAGTGTTAGCTAAAGTACCGCTGTAGCTTGCAGCCACCAGCACTCATCATATTTTAGACGCAACATTTTTTAAGCAGACAATGAATTGCAGCCCATTATACATTAAGCCATATAGCGAGAATGAGTGAGGCTTTGCTTTTTGACTAGTGATCTGATTTGAGAAAACTAGTATGTATGTTACATTTTATTCTGCTTTGCTTTGTCACTAGTTTGTTTTTTTAATCTTTTTTCATATAAATTGCACAATTGGAAATTATTAAATAGGGTAATTTTAGCCTTGATGATGTCTTGCCTAAAATAAAATAAATAACATTATTGAAGACCTTAACTGGTCCAGTTCCTTAAACAGGGTAAGTCATAATAATTAGCAGAAAGCAACTTTATGGTGTAGAAAGCACTTAAAAAGCATTTTCATAGCACCAAAAAGTTTATTAGTGCTATTTTCAATCCTTACTGGACTATCTACAAAGATTTGATGTCCTAGCAATACACTTCTAGCACATCTTTTGATATGCATATCATTAGTTTCAGATCTTTTTTTAGCTTCAGACGCAGTTCCTTAATTTACAGAACAAACTGAGAGAGTTGTTATTACAGTTTAGGATAAACCTGGCAGCGAGGTGAAGCTGTCATTTATGCTCCTGATGAATACAAACAAAACAGGTTACATGGTCATCAGCACAGGATCATAAAAAGTTTATTTATGAAAAGAGAAGTTAGTCAGTGTCACTGCAAATGATTTTTTGTAATAAGGAGGCTATTTATTTCATCTTGCTGACACTTGAAGATCACTAACCTGTCGAGTTGTTACATACATGGATAACATCATTGATTAATAAGAGTGGCACTGCACAATAAGAAGCAAAAACTTTATTTGAAAAGCGTGTTGCGCAAACATAACAGTCAGTTGGGCCATTAGTGCCGATGCTGTAACATGCAATTAGTAACAAATTATGTTGCGTTATCATTAGCTTAGAATAAAAGAGAAACCTAACCTCTCATGTTATGTTCAACAAGATGTATCTAGTAGAAAGGAACAGTGCTTTGTTTCTATAAGTTTTTGTTGCTTACATCATGCGCTATCTTACCTACAGTGAAAGCACAGTTTTGATGGCAAAAGACCTTGACCTCTGCTTTTATGTCAAGACAGAGTTCTAGTAATATATGCAAACTTTCCACAAAATATAACTAATGTCACTTCATAGCAACATAAAGTAAAAGTAATATAAGTAGGGAAAGTCATCCCCTTTACATACAAACATACACACATACATACACACATACACGCATACATACACACATACACACATACATACACACATACACACACACATACACACATACAAACACACATACGCGCATACATACACACATACGCACATACATACACACATACGCACATACATACACACATACGCACATACACACACACATACGCACATACACACACACATACGCACACACATACGCACATACACACATACGCACACACATACGCACATACACACACACATACGCGCATACACACGCGCATACACACGCGCATACACACGCGCACATACACACACGCACATTCACACGCGCATTCACACGCACACATACATACACCCATACGCGAATAAGCGCATACGCACGTACGCGCGTACGCGCATATGCACACACGCACATACATACGCACATACATACGCACATACATACATACGCAGATACATACATACGCACATACATACATACGCACATACCTACATACGCACATACCTACATACGCACATACCTACATACGCACATACCTACATACGCACAAACCTACATACGCACATACCTACATACGCACATACCTACATACGCACATACCTACGTACCTACGTACCTACACACCTACGTACCTACGTACCTACGTACCTACGTACCTACGTACCTACGTACCTACGTACCTACGTACCTACGTACCTACGTACCACGCCATAAATGTTAATGTTAAGACGCCATAATGTTAAGACGCCATAAATTTTAAATTTTTCCATTTTATTGGAATCTATTCTCTTAAGAAAATGGTGTTTCTATATAAAGTTGATGCTCAGATCATTAATGAATAATTTGATCCAGAAATTGATCTAACTGGTGAAAAAGAGCAATTAAAACATAATTATTCACGGAACAGAATATTTCGGGTAAAATATTCAGTTAGGCAAAACAGCTTTTTTTGAACAAAATTTTTCTTCTAGGCAACCTGGTTATACATGAACACTTAATAGTTAGCTTGGGGGTTTTCTGTCCTTTGTAAATCTAATTTCCTTCATCTGTTTACAGTGTCAGTGGTAACAATTAGGTTCTTTAGAAAATTCTAAAGAAGGTTTGCTACATTTATTTGTTCAAATGGATTACAAAACATCTGCTGTGATAAGACTAAAATTTACAGTTTTATTGCTATCATTCTTTCTCACGCAATATAGAGAAACATTTATTAATAATTTTAATGTTTTGCATTCGCTACATCTTTTTACACTAAGTTTTTTATACAATGCGCAATCACTCCACTCTCTGAATTCTGAAATGTTAGAGCACTTTCTTTCTGGGTGCAGGTACACCCTATTCACGGTATGAATATACCTGAAATAAACCTCCAAATGCTCTGCCAGTAACCAAGTTTACATAAACTACTTACAGCGTTAATATAACATATTTACAAAGAGACATTAAGCCACAAAACACAATGGTTTTAGCAAAGTGCAATTAACATAGCATATAGCAAAACCTAATGTCTATACAAAAGTACCGGTAGTAGCGCTGTGCTCCTACACCTGAATGGATCACAGCTTTAATTTTTTAACCACTTCTGCATTGTTGATGTTGACTGTATAGTCAAGTATCAATTTTATTCTCTGATAGCATACCTGGTAGAGTGTAAGCCATCTTCTAAGGAATAACTATCAAAACAGTACCTGCTTTTCCGTCGTATCTCGATTTGGAAACGTAGAAATAGTAACGTCATGTTGCGTTTTCTTTTGAACTTTGTTATCCTCTGGTTCAACAAAATTACATATGGCACCCAATCCTGGTCCAATAGTTCGTAATCAGCTTTTCATCATGCTGATAGTTGTCATTGACATAACTTAGTGTTATATGTTGCAAAGATCATAGGGTTTACTGTACACAAAAACACAAATATATTTTATGACAAGATAGCATTCAAGCAAACGCTAAATAATAGTTCTTCATGTAGGTCTACTTCCAGTTGGCTCGGCACATATTATTCAATTTTTCAGGCCTTAGAGGTTGACTTGCAACAAAATTCACATTACAGTTATTTGGTATCAAAAAATTCACCATGTCTTACTCTATTGTGTTGTAAGTGCCGAATATGTGGAAATGTGATTACAAGTTCTTAGAAGCTCAAAAACGAAAAGCGGCCGTAGATTAGAATCTCTTTATTTCGATGACATAACCACGAAATTTGGTTATCGTCTTGTCACGTATGTTCTCACGTAAATTGAAAGGCCAATACAAAGCTCAATATAAAACTTATCGTAGTACTAGTTTATGACAAACACTTCGGGTTTTACCGAATACCCCGTATCAAATATATATGCTCACTACTTTACAGTTTTGTTTCGGCATTATTCAATCATCAAGTCGTTCTTTGATCATGTGACCCAATACTTTGCAAATAATTTTTGCAGCACTTTTCGATTATCACAGGTGACCAACAGGCTCATCATGATTATCATACAATGATATGTACTCCTTCGAGCTAAGGTTAAAAAAGTTTAACAATTTTTTACGGTAAGTTATAAGATATCAGTGCTAAAAGTGACAGCATTACAATGACGATAAAACAGACGCGTAAGAACAATAGACATAGTTTTATTGAATGCGTGAAGTATATTTGTGAAAATATTTTGACGAATAAGGTTGCAAGAAAGTGTAAACAGAAACCATCTCTCACAACTACATCACATTTGAGTCGTTCTGGAAAGGGAATCCAAACTACGGCGGTCTCATGTGGCTGCAATTTTCTTTTTGTTTTTCAGCTTTTAAGTGCTTGTAATCACCTTTCCACATATTTTGCACTTACAACACAACAGAGTAAGACATGGTGAATCATTTCATATCAAATAACGGTAATGTGAATTTTGTTGCAAGTCAACCTTTAAACTCTCTGCTAAATTCTACAAGACATGTACAAATATAGTCGACTTATCTAAGCTCTCTGTGTTGTCAATTAAACAGGTAAAAGCTCAATCGTATCTTAAAGTTGATAGCAGAGAAGCTTTCCAATTTAATAGATTCATTATCTTATGAACCAAAAATTCGTCAATAAGGATGGTATTCATTTTGATAAAATAATAACAAAGTAGAGTGTCTATCACTACAGGTTCAAGAGAGAAGGTGCCATCAAGCTCCTTCCAGATCTTGTATAATATGTTTTTCCATACTCCCACTAGCCAGTGCTTGTGTTTTTAATCACCCTCACTACACTGTCTGGGGGTTTTCCCATCCCGCTCTTTGTCACATTACGAGTTGGTGCAATATCACTCTTTCGGACGTCACAGATTAAATTACAGTTTTTAATAGGAAAAAGATCATTCTCCTTTTAAATTATAATAACTGTTGAACAGTTTTATTTGAAGAAGAGTTTTATAAGTTGAGTCATTTGAGCTAAATTCAAGCTCATGACTTACAACTGTAAAAAAGTCCCAAAATAACAGTCTTATTCTGTTCATAGATCACTTACAATTATTAGAGCACAGAACTGTTACTCATTTTCTTTCTATTGATGCTCTAGTGAAATTAAAACCATATAATATTTATTATTGTACACATAACACGTGTTAGCTAAAATACAGCTGTAGCTTGAACATACTGTCATTTATCACTATGTAAGAAGCAACGTTTTTGTTAGCGAACAAAGGATTGCTGCCCAGTTTGCATTAAGCCTTTGCGAGAATGCATCACATTTGCTTTGTTTCTAGTGATCCGATTTGCGATCACTGATAGTTAAAAACCTTATTTTATTCTTCTTTCCTTAGTCACTTTTTTCTTTTTGTATTTTACCCATATAAACTGCTCACTTGGATATTGTTAAATTATGTTATTTTAGTCTTGATGATGTCTTGTCTATGATAAAATGAAATCAATAACTTCCGCGTAGAACTTTCAAGATCCAGTTTGCTAAAGAGGCCAAACTAAAATTATCAGCAAAAATGCACTTTATGGAGAAAAACACTTCCAAGTCATCATTATAGCATCAAAAATTCTGTTAATACTATTTTCCACTCTAACTGGCCTATCTGCAAGGATTTCATGCGCTAACACTACAATTTTAGCACACCTTTTAATATGCACAACAAAGTTTCAAAATCTGTTTTCAGCTTTAACTGCAATCCCTTAATTTACAAAACAAATTGAGAAAGTTGTTGCTACAGTTCAGGATAAACTTGGCAGAAAAGTATGGTTGTCATCTATTATCATGATGAATACCAACAAAACAGGTGACATGGCCATCAGTACAGCATCGTATATAGCTTATTTATGAAAAGAGAAATTAGTCAGTGTCACTTCAAATGATTTTTTTAATAAATAGGCTTCTTATTTCCTCTTGCTTACACTCGAAGATCAATAACCTACTGAGTTATTAGGCACATAGAAAAAATAATTGATTAATAAGGGTGGCACTGCTCAAGATGAAGCTGAAATTTTTTTATTTGAAAAGTACAATGCACAAAAAGTGAACAGTTAGTTGGAAAATTAGCCCTGATGATGTAACCTGACATAAGAAATGAACTGCGTTATGTAATATTTAGCTAAAAATAACAGAAAGAGAAAATAATTTTATTGGTTCAGTACTATTTTAACTGTAGAAGAAAACTGCTTAGTTTTTAAGGGTTTCTGTGGTTATACTGTATGGAATTTTAACTATAGCGAGAATACAGTTTTGGTGACAATAGATCTTTAACTCTGTTTTTTTCTCTATAAATAGTTTTAGTAGAAAAGTGTATAAAACTATAAAGACAAATGTCAGATAATAGCAACAAACAATAGCATTAGAGTAATGATGATGAACTTTTATATTATAAAATGAACTTTTCATACTAACCTAAGACAAAGCTAGAGTGATGTCAGTAGGCACTAGCCAGTATATAGTAAGATCTAGATTGAGATGCTGTTTGTACAGTTTTATGTCTATGGTCGTTTTTATCAACAACTTAGCATTTCTATTGACGATTATTATTTACTTGGAAGTTTGTTAACCCTTATTTAGGGATCAACACTTTCAGGAAATGCAAACTTGTAAACACACTAAAAAATGCAGACACACAGACTTCATTTATTTGGGTTCTAGTGATCAAAACTATAGAACGAGCGCAGATGAAAGTTGAGAGCAGGCTAAAACACTTGGAATCTGTTTAACATTTATCAACATCTTTTCAGTTATCCTAAACCTTTTACTCATAAGAGTTTTGTGTGGAGTGCCTGAGATCCGAAAGCTAAATTACTTGTGGATTCTAGTATATCTGGCACCGGCTGATATTTTTTATGACTTTTCAAATATTGCCAACACTGTTTGTTCATTAGCCACTAGTGGCACACCAGCTTTACAGCCAAATGTAAAGACTTGGGTAGCGTTCGGAAGCCTAAAGGTAGGCGAGACTCAATTCTGATACTGGCAAGTTCTGCTAGCTTGTGTTGACCGATACTACCCGGTCTACAAGCCATCTGATTACCAGACTTCCAAGGTAGTAACAAACATTGGTAAATTTACAATAATTAATCTGCTTATCAGCATAGTTGTTGGAACAGGACTCACACTGCTAACTTCCTGTGTATTTACCGGTAAAGGTGTTGCCGGCTTTTGTTCCTCTCAAACACCTTTAACGATATTCATGGTATACATATATATATATATATATAAATTGGAAAGTCAAATAGTTTACTTATCTTTCAGCTACTGTCAGTTTCCTGCTGGCGTATTCTTCAGGCTGTAAGCTTCCAGCCTGAAGAATGCGCCAGGAAGCTTTCTTCAGGCTGGAAGGATTCTTCAGGCTGTAAGCTTCAGGAAGCTTGCAGCCTGAAGAATGCGCCAGCAGGAAACTGACAGTAGCTGAAAGATAAGTAAAATATTTGACTTTCCAATTTATACTGCTCCATCCTATGTTGAGCACTCTGATTTTAGTTTCAAGTAGGATACATTTGAATATATATATATATATATATAGATTTAAAATGTAATGACATATTTGTGAATATATACACCTGATATGATGAAGGATTGACTGCGATACCAACTACGGTTGGATGTAATTTTAAAACACATTTGACATTCGGGTTAACGATTTGAAGACCAGGCTCATGCTGATGTACATACTATCTGACAAGTTCAAGTGCGGACAATAGAAAGACAAACGTTTTCAAGTCTCCTACAAGACATACACACAGCAATGGCTACCATTGAATGAGATTGTATAATAAACAATAGGTGACACCTAATCAAAAAAATACATTTGGAGTTATCTTCTTTCAATGGTTTTCAGCTAACACAGCTATCAGGTCACACACCTAGAGAGGGTCAGGCTGACATGCAGTAAAAGATGAACTTACACAAAATTGCAGTTAATTTTATCAGATAATAATGATATTTTTCTATCATTTGAAAATTCTTTTAATGCTTTAGGTGCTCTAACAGCCTGGATGTTGCAAGATTTAAAGTGACAAAACTTCATTGATGTTAAAATACTCGGATCAAGTGAGAATGCGATTCTGACTTCAATAGTTGCAAAGAGTCTAAAATTATAGATACATAACACTTTAACTTCAAGGCAATAGCCGATATTAATAACGAAAGAGAGACAATTACAAACCTAGTGATTTCATTTCAGCATATATTTTTTCTGAGCATTTTAACAAGTTTCAATTTTTTTAAGTTTTGAGTTTAATCAAGTTTGGTCAATTTTAATCTTGAAACATTTTGACAGCCAAATCCCTCAAACAGTTAAGACAATCATAAATGATAAAAAATATTGGTGCTTTTTGATAAAATCTACTAAAATTTTGTTTAAGTTCATTTTTAAGAGATGCAAAATATTCACCTAAAAAGTTTATCAACTGTTTTTACCATGCTTGAGGCTTAAAACCAGTTTCAATTATTTTTTAGATAGCATTTTATAAGGAAAAAATAAGCTTTTTACTAAAACCCACAGTTCAAAGCTTGGCATTAAAGGGTGAACAAAATACCTGAGGAAAACACAATTTGAAAATGTTTCAGTATTTGCTGAACTTTTCAATTAGTTATAATAATCTTAACCCTTAACTATTCACAAAGATCTCAGGCTTCAGCATTCTACAGAGCTAACAGAACCATATGCTTATCCACTTCCATGCCTCGTCTATTACATACATTATTTTGTACCATTGCAACAACCACCTTACATCTTCTACAATAGGGATGGCTACCTATTTACTCCCTGAAGCGCCGACACAAAACTAAAGCAAACAGGTTGTGAGTTGGACCTTACCAATCAGGTCGTAGGGAGTGAAAGCAATCTTTTTCCCTAGTCTCTCATATGACATCTGACCGTGGTAAATAGTGAGGGCCACATAGTTTTTTTTCATGTAATCAATTTCTTCTAAAATTATGAAAGGGCCAATTTTAATAAAATGAAATAACTAATACTAAAAATGGTTGCTTGAAGATTAAGGTTAGACAAACAGACAGATATGTCATTGTCATGATATAGGCATTAATTCTACAACAACTCTTTGAGTTGCTGGGCTGATGTTTTTTCAATTTACTTTTAGTTACTAAGAATTTTTCAAAAAATACATTAGGTGACCAAAACCTTTGAATAGAAAAGTAAAGAGCAACACCCATGATTTTGTGTATATTTAAAAATTATGGCAACATAGACATCATTTCCAGTACTTTTATACATGAGAAAAAATGTTCTCAACACTGACAGAGCTGCCAAACACTGTGCTTAAAAATGATCATTGCTTTTAGTGGTTAACTTTGTCACCTTTAAAGCTACTGTTTGCTAGCAACTAAAAATTTAACAAATAAGAGACTACAAAATTAGTCCTAGTATATAAATTGTGCAGCAACAAATCTTTTGGCTTGGCTTGAACTCGAGATATAAAACTGCACCAGGAGTTGCAAAAACAACAATATTGTTTGATGAATAAAATACATTGCTTATAATTTCAAACCTCCAGCGTTGCTGACTATGTATGTCCACAGTTACTGTGGGCTATACCTTCTATACCAAGATTCACAACTCATGTAGGCTATACCTTTCATACCAGGACTTACTACTTAAATTACTTACATACTTACTTAAATAATATCCCTCCTTCATAGTCATGACCGATGCTAAGGTAGTAATATTTGTGTTCCTGTTTTTATGAACAATGTTGTTTAAAACATAGGAAGTCTTCATCCCACTTGTCTTCTACATCCATAGTTATGACCAATGATAAAATGCTATTTTTGTGCCTATTTTTTTACAAGAAATGCTTCCCTGAAAATGTCACTAAATGCATTACTTGTGAGTTTCCATCAATGAAGGGCTTAATAGGAGGCGTAAAAATATGAAGTCTTAAGGTGGAAGGTGATAGAGGTAGGTGATGCATAAGTCCTGAGGTAGATGTGGTGATAGAGATAGATAATGTGTAAGTCCTTAGGTAGAGTTGGTGAAAAAGAAAAAGATAGGTAATTTAAAAATATTTATGTAGAGGTGGTTACAGAGATAAGTGATGTGTGAGTCTTGAGGTAGAAGTCGTCAAAGCGATAGGTGATGTGCAAATCCTGAGGTGGAGGTAGTGCTAGAGATAGGTGATGTGTAAGTGCTGAGATAGAGGTGATTATAGAGGTAGATAATGTGTAAGTCCTGAAGTAGAGATGGTGATAGAGATTGGTAATGTGCAAGTCCTGAGGTAGAGGGGTGCTAGAGATAGGTGATGTGTAAGTGCTGAGATAGAGGTGGTTATATAGATAGATAATGTGTAAGTACTGGGGTAGAAGTCGTGATAATGATAAGTGATGAGTAAGTCCTGAGGTGAAGGCGTGGTAGAGATACATAGGTAATGTGTAAATCATGAGGTAGAGGTGGTGAAAGAGACAGTTGATGTAACTTTCTTTAACGTTGGAAATGTTACAGTTTAAACTAACTTAGCTTTGTTCAGTCTTATTATTTTGCATTTTCTTTTCAATTTTTAGTAGCTTCTGATTTTCTAATCATCCCTAGTGCAGAGATACACATTTTTACAACCTATCATTTGTTGGTAAATTCATATGGTGAGGTAATCTAAAAAAAAGGTTTGACTGTAAAAAAGATCTCCCAGACTAAAATCAGTTTCGATTAGACCTACAAAGAAATAAATTATTTTACTCGTATTACAAGGTTTTTATGCTAGGCTGCAATTTTTTGAGCAATTTTGTACCCTAATAGCAAACTTAAGCTGATCTCTACTACCCGATTACGGTTGATAACTTCAGCAATTACTCGACAGAACATCAAAGTAATTGCTAGCTTATGATGTTAAAAGTTTCTCTAATTATTTTTGTTCTGTTAAGTAAATGTAAAGATGCTGGTGTGAATAAAAAATAGACCCATAATGAAAAGTATACAAAGAAAGTTTGTTTAGTTGGCGGCTTGTTCAGGTATTGAACCCAACCCGTTGTTTACAAGTTTTGCGCTGTAAACCACTAAGCCAGGACTGTTCTCTGTGCAATGCTCTTGAGCTTACCAAGAGTAGAGTTCAAAGGGCTTTGTGCATATCCAACACTTGGAAAAGTCAGAGCAGATACCTTAGCTTAGTATTGAATTTCTCGACGTACAGATTTGCAGTTACAGGCATTGAGGTGAGATGACTGGGCATGAAACTGACCTAAAACAGAAGTGAAACCAACATTAATAATGACAGAATTGAGACCAGCACTCCTTGCAATAACAGTGAAACCAACAGAACTTCTAACAAAAGTGAAACCAACATTACTTCCAACAGAAGTGAAACCATATTACTGACAACAGAAGTGAAACTCTTAACACCCTGAGCAAATAACTCTCAAAGGAAGACTATATTGTCCTTATAACTAGAATGAAAATTTCCGCAGCAGGAGGGAAATGCTTCTAAACCAGAACCAAAAATGAATGACAAAAAAGTGATATTCCCCAAAATCTCCAGGATTTATTGCACACACTATTCACAGCAGAGAAACAATCTGATAACTAGATTGACAATTTATCAAAAAGGGCAGCGTCAGCGTATGTGTTATAAAAATTACTGACCATTGTAAATATCAAAAGCCATGATAACCCTCTCCTGACTGACAACTGCTTTCGTTACTAAAACTTTTCCACTTACAGCGCAGGGCTAAACCAATCTGCAGTGAGTCCAATTTTAGTGATTTTAGCTGATCTCAGGTTGAAGCTTGATGCTTAAATAGACTGCCTAATACAATTTATATCTACATGTGTATATTTCTCAAAGTCTGTTTTCTGTTTTTGGTTTGTCCAGCTATAACTATTAAAATATTAATATTAAAATTCCGCTTACTGATGAATTTGAACTCATAATCAACTCATCGATTAGTTTTTTTATCCAATGGCTCAACCACTGAGCTAAAATGGCATATTGATAGAAGCTGTTTTTTATACCGCATATCGCACGAGCATGCTAATTATTTTGGCCTTGACAAATACTTTGATACCTAATTTTATGCGATACGATGCTTCTTTGCCTGACAATAATTTATCTCGAACTTAAAACTTGACGAATTCTGTACTGATTATATACATTATTAAAATATATACGTCACTGAACTTGCCATGGTGAGTTATCCGTATCTGTTATACGGTACATCTGGTCTCCGCTAAAATAAAAAGGTTTTGCAATGATAAAATTAATGTTAAAAGTTTAAGGTTTACTAAAACACACACTAAAACCTTTTCAAGTATGTGTTTATTAAACTGTGTTCATTTAAGTTAGATTCAGTGTTTATGTTACACCTCTATCTCAAAGGTAAAAACTTTCCACGTAGTACATTGTAATGTTATATTATCTTTGGCCCGCCGATTATAACCACAAAATGCACTGAAATCATTGTAGGCACCTATAGTTACTAAGGTTAACATAGCATTTTTATCCTATTTTTAATGGTGAAAATTTTTATCCGGAGGTGATCGCATTAGATAATGACTATGGGTTTTTATACCACTCTATGTATGTCTATAGTCTACGATATTAGTGTTCACGCTAATTTTTGCATACCAATGCTGAAACGAACTCGAATCATATAATTGGACACCAAATAATTTTTAATCGTAATCATAACGAAATAGACTATATTTAGCTATTACTTGCTAATGACTTCACATTTACTTTTAAACACCTTTACCTGTTTATTTTTCCTTCTAATTTATTTCTACGAAACACTTGTTTTGAGATATGAAATTTTAAATTTACAGTTGTTTGAAAACTTTTACAATTGTTTCATTTATTTTTAATTTAGTTGTCCTGCACAAAGCTTTTCCTCATGATATGAAGTTTAAAACTTGCAGTTGCTTGACAAAGTTTGAAAACTTTTACCATTGTTTTTATTTTCTCTCTTAATTTATTTCAACTACACAAAACACTTCTCTCATGATATGCAGTTTGAAAGTTAGACTGGCAAATGTTGTTACATGTTAAATAAAAATAAATTTTCTGTCCAAAGACTTTTTTATTACCTGGGCGACACCAGATAGTGCAGCTCGTACATATATAAATCTCAAAGTCTGTAGTTCAGTTTGCCAGCTATAGTTGTTAAAATATTGATAGGAAGAATCTGTATTGCTGAAGATTTGATCTTGGAACCTCCAGTTCACCAGGCAAATGTTGTACCAATTTATCTATGCAAGCTTGATGGTTTCTTTAGGCAATACATGTAGCTATGTAAGTGGATATATGCTACCGATCTCCGTTACAGCGCAACATCATTTTATGTATTAATAAGAGCCATAGATAACTAGCTGACCTGAATTAACCATTGGCAATAGGCCAGACTAATGGAAAGTGACAGGCAACTACATTATAAGCTGGTTTTTAATGACTTTGCAGTGTCAGGCATTCCGCTAGTATGACCTATATTACTCACAAGGAATGGATAAGGATCATTGGTCTCAAAGCTTATATTGTCGTAGAGCTCACCAGAACCAAAGACTAATTTATTACTACAGGTTATTACTACAGTTTATTACTATTGACCACAGTCTAGTGAAACCCAAATTACTTACTACAGAAGTTAAACCAACATAAATTATAACAAAATTGAAACCAGCATCACTTCCAACAGTAGTGAAATAACACTCCTACAACGCACATCAAACCAGCATAGCTTACATCTGAAGTGAATTTATTTACAATCAAAGTAAATCACTCCCATTACCAGACCTTTCCTTATAACAATGGGTTACGTCAATCCGAAGTTGGTTGTATTTTGCTGATTTTAGGGCCATGACCACAGGCTAATTTATCTCAAAAACAGTTAGATTGAGAGTTCTTTCGCAGTGCAGGGGTGGAGCAATAGAGCATTTCATACATGTCACATGTTCGTGTATTGCTCAGAGCTGAAATTTTCAACAAAAATTACAACAATAATAGCAGCCTCAGTCAAAAAACTTGTTAATTGTTTTAAATAAAATAACAACAACATTGTTGATCTATAGCATAAACAACATTCATTGCCTAACAGCTAAAGGATACAGAAGGATGGAGAGTAATTAAATTAATTGATGGTGTTATATTATTCCTGTGACTCAACTAGAATGACAGCTGTTTGAGATTAGGGGCTAACCTGTTGCAGCATAAGGTCACTTTAAGCTATAAAACATTGTTCTTAAAACATGTTTTTAGAAGTTGAACAGATATCTATAAAAAATGTTGCATCATGACCTAAAAACTATAACAATTTAATATATATAATAATTAAGATTTATTTATTAGCATATACATTAATTTTTCTATACATCAAGTATATTAAAACGGATAATATTATAACTATATATAATATAATTTTTATAATGATTAATATATAATAACTATTACATATTATCAAAACTATACAATAACATAATTACATATAAAATAATATTTATATTATATAAGAATTAATATATATTATTATATATATATTAATTATACTCGTTGTATCAATTTACCATAAATTAAAAATATATAATAATTTAATTATATATAACATAATAATATATTTACCATATACAGTTTCAATATTATTTAAAAATTATGTACGTGCCCACAATAATGGTCATTACTGTTGTTATAGTTTGTGCAAGTCATATAGTTTCATAAGATCTAGACTAGATCTAGATCTAGACATAAGAGCTAGACTATGTAACGCAATTACTGCATAGTTAGAACTAATTATGATGCGACAAAATGTGTGACCTTCAGACAAGTGTCATAAAAATGAAGAATAGATACTCGGTGTTAGTGGAGGCAACTCTGTCCTAGAGAACAAAATGAATAAGATGGTAAATGATTTTCAATATTAAGAATTAAATGCCATCTAGGGACAACATTAAGAGCACAGGCTAGGCAAAACTTGGTGATAGTGACCAACCATTACTACAATGCTAAGTAAAACAACTTTGAGCACTGTTGTGCAAACCCGAGCCAATGGAGTATTCAACTTTACACTAATCTAAAAAAACCTTTTCACCTCATAGGCTCATATAAATTGCAAATTTTGGTTGGTAGAATTTAGGGCACTAAACAAGGGGTATGCATGTGGTAGCCTTACAACATAATCATACTTCAACATGTGAGCTTATCACATTCCGAGACTGAGCTTGTACATCAATTATCTTGTATCTCAAAACAATTATTCTTATTTAAAATAACTAAATAGAAATTAATCGGCTACCCACTTTTTCCAAACCGCCTAAAACAGGATACTACTGCAGCCAATGTGTGCTTTTGTTTTATTACGCTACCTACTCTACAAAGATTAACAAATACCCATTCAGTGGTTATTAACTGCAGTTAAATATAACATTTTTATGTAGAGTACTGTGTGCATTTTATTCTTCTGTGACAGATAGTAGCAGCTCACGAGGAGTGAGAGAATTTGCTGCATTATAATTGGTGCACTAAATTTTGGTGGTGCTAGCATAATATAAACTTATTAACTTAAATTAATTCAGCTTACAACACACACATAAAATGAGTTGGAATCTCAAACTTGGATTGATTATAATTTTCTCTTCAAAGTACTCTTTTCATTATATTTTTTCATCTTGGTCTTTTTGTTTTGCTTCAAGCATCTCTTTTCAAACTGATCAGATGAGAGTGATCAAGCGACGCCGTTTCTGTAAGCGGTTGCCTCTTGCATTCTCGGCGGCCTAGCGAATGCATCGAGAACTGTCTAATGGGTTTGTATCTCAAGGCAAAGATTTTGCTCAAATTTTTATCATATCTCAAACTTTATTATATGTCAGCTAATTCTTATGTCGAGGTATCACTGTAAACGGAGGAGAAAAATTGCTTCATTTATAAAAATAAAAAATGAACCAACTTAAAAAAATTTTGATCTTCTGTTTACGAGGTCAAGTATGAACCTACACAAGGTTTTAGTAGATTTTAACAGAAAGTCTCAGTATTTTTCTAACTTTTGTGATTTTTTCTATGTTTGAGGTGATATGACTGCCAGAATGTTTCAGGATTAAAATCAATAAAATTGATTGCGGTTAAAAATGCTCAGAAAAAAGTGTCAAAATGATGACGCTACTTGCTATCGTCGCTTGTGTCTCTATTCTGTTGGTCTCTTTGAAACTATAGATGTCATAATGGTGCTTTCTTAAAATGGTAAACGCGACACGCTGATACTGCAACATCCTGGCAGACAAATGAACTCAAATATTAAAAATGATCATAAATGATACTAAAATGCTGCTACTTTCTGATAATATCCATAATTTTGTGCAAGTTCAGCTTTACATTATAAAAATATTGAAAAGCTTTATATTTGACAAAATGACTCTCTAGATTTTAAACCAAAAGATGCTTAAGCGGTTGTAAAAGGTCACGGCATTCACGGAGGTTTATAACAAAAGCAGCCTTGCACTCCTGAAAACACCCCTGGTAGGTGTAGTTTTCAAAGAAGTGCAGAGAATTCTCTCTACTCATTGTGTCAAAGCAGTCTGACTGGTTATCATCTACCGGTGGCGACCCACGAATTGTCTATGAGAACATGAATTACCTGCGCATAGACATAATTTAGAATATTGCAAGATAATAAAACATCATGGCAATTGTTGTCGAGAGTTCTTTAACAATTTTTTAGTAAGGCTAATTAGATATTCGATAGAAGACAATTCCTCAAAAGTCACTCACTTCAGTTTTTTGGATGTTCATGATAATTTCTATACCTGTCGGAATGCCGTAAACGAGCTCAGCCATTAAAGGAACCGTTGTGTAGTCATGCAAAAGAACCTGGAGAATACAGCAACAGTATTTAGCAATAACATCGACAACTTTGATGTTCTGCGAGTTTGCTAAAGGCTATTTGCTAGCATTATTTGGCAAACAGGTATTTGCCTGTAAATTTGTGATTGCATGTGTTTTGCATCACTTTTGTGATCAAATTTTACCAGAAGTGTATCACATACATGTTGTTTGTATTCCTTTTGTAATCACATTTGACCACATGTGTATCACATGCTGATCGGTTATATCCCAAATACCACACACTAAATCAATAGTTTGTATCGCAGAGACCTGGTCAGGCTTGATATCATGCATTGCTTAGTTGTGTGAAAACAATCTACTTGTGCTTGTTTTATTAGCTCCCTGCTGTCTCTATTACTGTCTACTATCATTTATAATTTCACACTATAATTGACAATCAGTGCCTGCATTAAAATCAGTGCCTGCCTTACAATCAGTGCCTGCATTACAGTCAGTGCTGGCATTAAAATCAGTGCCTGCATTACAATCAGTGCCTACATTACAATCAGTGCATGCATTACAACCAATATCTGCGTGCAGTAATCAGTGCCTGCATTACCAATTGTTATTTCTTGCACTAGTTCTTCTTCTTGCATTAGCAGCGACTGTTTTCCTTGCATCGTCACATCTTCAGGTGTAATTATAACTTTTTAAAAACTGGATTTTCAAGAAACTTACAGAAAACCCCTCCGAAGAGGAGAAAAGCCCAATATAATACTCTCAAGTAATAGCGTCAAGCATAAATGAAATGCCTCCAGTTCTGCCTGCTGAGTTTGACTCGAAGGTGCCTTTCCCGTTAAACTGGAAGCAATAGCCTAAAATGACATTCCAAGCAATTAGTGAACCATGTTACAAGGAAGACAAATCACGGCAATCCATTGGAAGTGCTTGAGAACATATATGTAATATAACCTACCAACAACAGTTCTTATTTGATTTAATACTGTATGACAAGGAGTTGTCTGTCCCTTTATGAAGCAGGTAAAGAAGGTCTCATTCATCATTGATGGTGAGTTGATGACCTCAGCATTTTGTATATGCCATTCCGAGACATGTTCACAATACTCATCAAATATGGATCGCTCCAGTTGTACCTGCCATAAGTTACCGGCCTATATGTCGAAGAGTTCCTCAATGGCTTTTCTACTCCTCAATAGTTAACAGACAAATCGTTTTTCCTATTGGGATACCGTAATTATCACAAATTTTATGAGCTATGAGCTACGTAGTTATCAGTAATTTTGAAGTTATCCTACTAAAACACTAAATTCTTTCTTGCTGGTTTGAAGTCATCTAGTAAGAGTCTCATAATGTCAAGACAAAAGTTATTGAAGTTAAACTTGTTTCAGCACATAATCATTAAATCGTACACAAATAATTATAGAAATAAACACTTTATTTAAAAACCTATCACCACAAGAAAATATCCTATGGAATGATCAGTGTCTTGTTCTGATTGAATGTTGAAATAAAGACTGCAAACGAGATTCAAACTCTTAAATTTTAGCCTCATAACCAACTCTCTAGCAACAGTGTCAATCAACCACTTATTAGCATTCCAGAATAATTGTATGTATAGTTATTACACATGACAATCTCTCTCACTGCCTACTAGACTGCCAGGTACTAACATGTCAGAGCAAATCAAATATAAACATGTATAAACTCATGAATATAAAAAAGATGTTATCTTTGGTAGTTAGTCTAAGTTTTACCAAGATGACAAATGCTAGAAAAATCACAATCTCTTCAACTAAAACATATTTGTAAATAAAAGCAATTCGTCAGCTATTCTTGGATATCTGGCAGTTGAAAGCGGATTGGTTAAGACCATATTTATCACAAATCTTATGAGCTATGAGCTACGAAATTGTCAGTGATTTTGGAGTTATCCTACTAAAACACTAAATTCTGGTTTTAAGTCATGTAGTAAGAGTCTCATAATGTCAAGACTAAAGCTAATGATGTCAATTTTTTAGCACACAATCATTGAATCATACTCAAATAGTTATTGGAATAAACACTTTATTTAAAAACCTATCACCACAAGGAATTATCCTATTGGAGGATTGGTTTCTCTGCTCTGAATAAATGCTGAAATAAAGACTGCAAAGGGGATTCAAACTTTTGAATGTTAGCCTCATAACCAACTCTCTAGCAACAGTGCCAACCAAACCACCTATTAGCATTCCAGAATAATTGTGTGTATAGTTATTACACATGACAATCTCTCTGACGGCCCAATAAACTGCCGGGTACTATTATGTCATTGAAAATCAAATATAACCCTTTCACTGCCAACCATGTACGAATTCGGCTATTGGCCAAGTGCCAGCCATTTTACTGAATGTTGCCGATATCGCTTCAGGATATGTATACAATATTTTTTCAATTTAAAACTCAATCTAGAACATTTTTGTAAGATATTTTATTTTGCCAACATTTTCACTAACTCTGCTATGCAAAAAATTCAATGTGTCTATAATTTGTGCAATGATAAAGCTATTTGAAGTGATCGCTACGAAGCTAAGACAATCCTCCACAATGTTTCCTTATTCTTACAAAACTATTACTTTCACCACTATCAGAGTCACTTTTGCTATTTTAATTGTCTGTATAATCACAAAAATCTAAATCTGAATTATCTGTAACATCATCAACATAAGTAATGACCTGTTTTCTGACCTGCGGTGCTTAGCAAAACTTACACAAAAATTTGTTTGTTTGTTTTTAGTTTAGTAGTTTTCGAACAAAACTTTAAAATTGCTTCGTTATTTTAGGCTAGTTTTATAGAGATATTTTTAAACGGCGCTGTCAATATCATAAAAGTCTTAAAGGCCGTGGGCAATGTTGTCAACGAATAATAAAATGAAGTTACTATGCAACTGCTGGGAAAGTCGCAAAATGTGTCTGTGGCACTTGACCTTACAAAACGCATAATTCCGTCTTTGGCAGCAAAAGGGATAAACACGTTTAAACACAAAAATATAAAAATGATATTCTTTGGTATTTAGTCTAAGTTTTACCAAGAAAATTAAAACTTGTCAAATCGCAATCTCTTTAACTAAAACATGCATTTTAATAAAAGCACTTCGTCAGCTATTCCTGGATCTCCAGGGCGTTGAAAGCAGATTACTGAAGCTGGGGTTGGTACTCCATAGAAATGATACTCACAAAAGCAAACATACATGTTTATTATGCAATAGAACCACCTTTTTGGTAAAATATTGTTTACCAAAAAGGTGACAAGTATGTTTATAGTTGGCCATGCCAACTATAAACATACTTGTCAGGTAATGTGGTGTTGAGCACATACTGACAATCTGCTTTTACAGCTATTTACAAATGTGTATAATATTGATTGCCAATACTGATGGCAATCACTCATTGGTTTCTCTGGTTCAACACTTGGCTTTTGATAGGTTATATTAATCCACATAGAGGACTTAGTTTTTTGATACGGGAAATGATCACAATTTAAGCAAATTACATAGTTTATGCAGTTGTTACAGAGAAATATCACTTAATAGGAAACAAGATCAGTATTTTAAGAACATGAAATTTTTTTCCAATTGTTGGTAATGCGGAATTAGTTTTGTTTTAGCTTAAGGTATCTAAAGTTTGTTTGATTTGAAATGTGGAAAATGTCAAAACCTATCATGGTAGTTTTATTTTCACTTGGTAAAAAATTCGTTTATATTTCATCGATAGGCCAATAGTTCAAAACCAAAAATTCCAAATTATGCTTGGTGAGTCAAATTAAGATGAGCTCACACAAAGTTTTAGCTGATTTGGGCATAAAGTATCGGTATTTCTTATCCTTTGCAATCACTTTTGATGTTTGAGGTGATTTGATGGCCAGAATGTTGCAAGATTAAAATCGCCAAAAACTTGATAGCGGTTAAAACGCTAGGGTCAAATGAAAACATGATTATGACATCTATAGTTGGAAACAGACCAACAGAAAAAATACACGTAATACAGCCACTTGAGCGCAATAGTCGATATCAACTATAGCAGTGATAGCAACTAGTGACATCATTTCACGTGTATAAAACTTCTGAGCATTTTATCCGCGCTCAAGTTTTATTGATTTTATTCTTAAAACATCCTGATGGTCAGATCGCCTCAAGCATCAAAAACAATCACAAATGATAGAAAAATGCCAATAGTTTTTGATAAAATTTACTAAAGTTTTGTGTAAGTTTATCTTCAGGGGTTTAAACCATGCTGACTGCTGACCATCTTCAGTGTCAACCAGATATCTCCTTAGCGGGAATTCAGCATTTGAAAACATTAAAATATAGTTGACTCCATGCACAATTACAGTCGATTCACACTTTTTCATACTTCACTTCCCAAGACCTACGATTATGTTGTCAAAATTCGATGTTCGAGCCATTGTCTGATGCAGTCGCGTCCATTCAACGAATGACAAATTTGACTAATTGGTAGCCCTAGCGCCATATGTGAGTTCGCCGCCAGTGTTGTATTGTAATTTTTGTTTGTTATTGCTGATATAAATTTTGCACCGCATCCTAATGCAAGTAAAACCATGTTTCACTCTCATGTATACTGTATGTGTATATTGTAGCCTAGGAGTATGTGTACAGAGGCAATACAGGGTGTGTAATGCACAGTACTGTACAGTACTTAACTTTCAATGTCAAGACTTTTTGAGATGTCCGAACATTTTGCAATGTTCAGACATGGTGCAGTCTGCACAAATGAGGATTGTCTGTATCGTCAATTTCTACAATTAAATAATTTTTGGAGTATCAGAGATGATGAGTTTTGTTTGAGGTTTACAATATGTTTTGCTTAGAATGATTTCAAAGATTTGATAGAAGTCAAAT